>NC_048577.1:19412288-19532288 GCF_013265735.2 Oncorhynchus mykiss
TTGTTATCAGTATAAAAGACACCTGTCCACAACCTCAAACAGTCACACTCCAAACTCCACTATGGCCAAGACCAAAGACACCAGAAACAAAATTGTAGACCTGCACCAGGCTGGGAAGACTGAATCTGCAATAGGTAAGCAGCTTGGTTTGAAGACATCAACTGTTGGAGCAATTATTAGGAAATGGAAGACATACAAGACCACTGATAATCTCCCTCAATCTGGGGCTCCACGCAAGATCTCACCCTGTGGGGTCAAAATTATCACAAAAAAAATCCCAGAACCACACGGTGGGACCTAGTGAATGACCTGCAGAGAGCTGGGACCAAAGTAGCAAAGCCTACCATCAGTAACACACTACGCCGCCAGGGACTCAAATCCTGCAGTGCCAGACGTGTCCCCCTGCTTAAGCCAGTACATGTCCAGGCCCGTCTTAAGTTTGCTAGAGAGCATTTGGATGATCCAGAAGAAGATTGGGAGAATGTCATATGGTCAGCTGAAACCAAAATATAACTTTTTGGTAAAAACTCAACTCGTCGTGTTTGGAGGACAAAGAATAATGATTTGCATCCAAAGAACACCATACCTACTGTGAAGCATGGGGGTGGAAACATCATGCTTTGGGGCTGTTTTTCTGCAAAGGGACCAGGACGACTGATCCGTGTAAAGGGAAGAATGAATAGGGCCATGTATCGTGAGATTTTGCGTGAAAACCTCCTTCCATCAGCAAGGGCATTGAAGATGAAACGTGGCTGGGTCTTTCAGCATGACAATGATCCCAAACACACCGCCCGGGCAACGAAGGAGTGGCTTCGTAAGAAGCATTTCAAGGTCCTGGAGTGGCCTAGCCAGTCTCCAGATCTCAACCCCATTGAAAATCTTTGGAGGGAGTTGAAAGTCCGTGTTGCCCAGCAACAGCCCCAAAACATCACTGCTCTAGAGGAGATCTGCATGGAGGAATGGGCCAAAATACCAGCAACAGTGTGTGAAAACCTTGTGAAGACTTACAGAAAACGTTTGACCTCTGTCATTGCCAACAAAGGGTATTTAACAAAGTATTGAGAAACTTTTGTTATTGACCAAATACTTATTTTCCACCATAATTTCCAAATAAATTCATAAAAAAATCCTACAATGTGATTTTCTGGAATTTTTTTCTCATTTTGTCTGTCATAGTTGAAGTGTACCTATGATGAAAATTACAGGCCTCTCTCATCTTTTTAAGTGGGAGAACTTGCACAATTGGTGGCTGACTAAATACTTTTTTGCCCCACTGTACGTTGGAGTTTGAAAAACTAGTTTTAATAACATTCCACAAATGTCTTGTTAACAAACTATAGTTTTGGCAAGTTGTTTAGGACATCTACTTTGTGCATTACGCAAGTCATTTTTCCAACAATTGTTTACAGACAGATTATTTGACTTAAAATTCACTGTATCACAATTCCAGTGGGTCAGAAGTTAACATACACTAAGTTGACTGTGCAGCCGTCATACCACTCAGGAACGAGACGTGTTCTGTCTCCTAGAGATGAATGTACTTTAGTGCAAAAAGTGCAAATCAATCCCAGAACAACAGCAAAGGACCTTGTGAAGATGCTGGAGGAAACGGGTACAAAAGTATCTATATCCACAGTAAAACGAGTCCTATATTCCTCTGCAAGGAAGAAGCCACTGCTCCAAAACCGCCATAAAAAAGCCAGACTACGGTTTGCAACTGTACATGGGGACAAAGATCGTACTTTTTGGAGAAAAGTCCTCTAGTCTGATGAAACAAAAATGTAACTTTATGGTCGTAATGACCATCGTTATGTTTGGAGGAAAAAGGGGGAGGCTTGCAAGCCGAAGAACACCATCCCAACCGCGAAGCAGGGGGGTGGCAGCATCATGTTCTGGGGGTGCTTTGTTGCAGGAAGGACTGGTGCACTTCGCAAAATAGATGGCATCATGAGGAGGGAAATTACAGTTGAAGTCAGAAGTTTACATACACCTTAGCCAACTGCATTTAAAACTTCATTTTTCACAATTCCTGACATTTAATCCTAGTAAAAATTCCCTGTCTTAGGTCAGTTAGGATCACCACTTGATTTTAATAATGTGAAATGTCAGAATGATAGTAGAGTGATTTATTTAGGCTTTTATTTTTTTCATCACATTCCCAGTGGGTCAGATGTTTACATACACTAAATTAGTAATTGGTAGCATTGCCTTTAAATTGTTTAACTTGGGTCAAATCTTTGGGGTAGCCTTCCACAATAAGTTGGGTGAATTTTGGCCCATTCTTCCTGACAGAGCTGGTGTAACTGAGTCAGGTTTGTAGGCCTCCTTGCTCGCACACGGTTTTTCAGTTCTGCCCACAAATGTTCTATAGGTTTGAGGTCAGGGCCTTGTGTTGGCCACTCCAATACCTTGACTTTGTTGTCCTTAAGCCATTTTGCCACAACTTTGGAAGTATGCTTGGGGTCATTGTCGATTTGGAAGACCCATTTGCGACCAAGCTTTAACTTCCTGCTGACTGATGTCTTGAGATGTTGCTTCAATATATATAAAAAATATATTTTTACTAGGATTAAATGTCAGGAATTGTGAAACACCTTAGCCAAACACATTCAAACTCAGCTTATGTAAACTTCCGACTTCAACTGTATATCCAATCAACACTCACTGACACAATTTTTTTTAAAAATCTAAAATATGTACAAAATATACAGAGCTCTTTTAGGCTGCCTCACAGTGCCATGGCAACCACAGAATCCACTAATAATAATATCCACTTTCATTATCACGCTAGAGTTTACAACCAATGAATGACTGCAAGTCATTTGAAGTTCTATGAAATATGGAAATATTGAATATCTGTATCAGGAGTATTTTTTAAAATATTTGTTCCTCATCATGTTTAATTTATAGCGCATCGGCTATCAGTTCAAAAGAGAGGAGATTGAGTTTTCCATCATCTCGAGGATCAACAACATTTTCAGAAGGGCCACAACTAAATGGAAGGTACCATACAAGCCCTATATGACATAGCTATTAGCTACGGGATGTTGAATATTTCAAACAGCGCTATGCAGAAGGTACCAAAGAAGTCAATGGACAGGTCAATAATATGTTATCTTTTTGCAGGATGATGTTCAGTTGTGGCTCTCTCACATTGCTTTTTGTAAGAAATGGGTAAGTTTAAGTTATCTTGGGTTCTACGTTGAATAAATGTTGTGTTTGGTTATTTTTTGAAACTGTTATTTTTTTGTCATCTCAAATAGAACACAAAGAGTGCAATCAGCAAGGTGTTCTCCTCCATGCTTGCCATTCATCCTGAGAAACCAGGTAGATTTATCATCATTATACTATGGTGACGTACCACGTCAATGGCATATGTCCTTGTAATAAACTCTGAGTGTACAAAACATTAAGGAACGCATTGTTGCACCCCCTTTTGCCCTCACAACAGCCTCAATTTGTCGGGGCATGGACTAATACAAGGTGTCAACTGGTCCACAGAGATGCTGGCCCATGTTGACTCCAATGCTTCCCACAGTTGTCAAGTTGGCTGGCTGTCCTTTGGGTGGGAACCATTCTTGATACACACAGGAAACTGTTGAGCGTAGAAAAACTCAGCAGTGGTGCAGTTCGTGACACACTCAAACCGGTACGCCTGGCACCTACTACCATACCCCGTTCAAAGGCACTTAAATATTTTGTCTTGCCCATTCACCCTCGGAATGGCACACACACACAGTCCATGTCTCAATTGTCTCCAGGCTTAAAAATCCTTCTTTAGCCTGTCTCCCCCACTTCATCTACACAGATTTTTGAAGTGGATTTAACTGGTGACATCAATAAGGGATCATAGCTTTCACCTGGCCAGTCTATGTCATGGAAAGAGCAGGTGTTCCTAATGTTTTGTACACTCGGTATATAATGTATGCCATTTAGCATTTATCCAAAGCAACTTAGTCATGCATGCATACATTTTACGTATGGTGAGTACACACACACACACCTTTTTGAGTTTCTTCTTTTTCTGGACTGGGTCACTGATTGTCCTCTTCGCTCTACAGGGAGGGTACGAGTTCTCCCCTGAGATCGTGAGTGGCAAACTGGCCGAGGTGGTGTACAGAGATGCTACTGGGAAAATCCAAGGTGAGCTGTTTTCCATTGCGTTGTATTTATTCTATGCCATTTGTATTGCCTAACAGTTATCTGTATGTCTACTTTGGTTATTAAGAGAGTAGAGACAGTGTTTTGGAGATGTTAATGGATTTCTTTGTGCTGTCCACAGGAGCTGATTTCATCCTGTCTCTTTTGACCATCGCCACCATCTTTGACTTCACTAAAGATCTACAGGACACCATTATACAAGAGTACGGCTACATTTTGGGTTGCTGATCTCCCTGTGTTCATTTTTCAACATGAAAGCTGAATGTCCTGTCCCCAGCCTGCAGAGCAAATACACAGACGACTCACTGACGTGGGACTTCATGGCCAGGCGGGAGCTGGAGGCGACGGTGGGGGAGGAGCTTCAGACAGCCAAGGGGCGGGCCTCTGACATCGCCAGGAAAGAGGAGCGCTGCTGCCAGGTCTACGAGCAGAGCCTCAACAGCCTCAACACAGGTACGTACACACAACCAACAGAAATGCACACCTCAACACAGGTACATACATACACACAACAAACAGAAATGCACACCTCAACACAGGTACATACACACAACAAACAGAAATGCACACACCAACACAGATTAGACTGAAACGCAACACATTACAAGCACACGAAACTTAACGTAGGTAGACGCAACATAAGGCAAATAAAGACGTCAACACAGATGGACACGATACAATAGTGACGCGTTGGATGAAGTGTCACAGAAGAGGTTCGAGGACCACGCTCGTGATGGGTGACCTTGCCCGAGACCTGAAAAGTTGCATTTGCTTCCCAAACCTAGGCGGTCTAATGCCGTCATATGGGTCCAGGAGATACTGCTTCAAATCATGTTGGTCACAAACACCTAGGGATGGGCATTTGACCTCTTTTTTTTTTTGTTGTTGTCACTATCCTGTTGTTGTTGTTTTTCTGGTACTCGAGTATTCAAATAAAAAAAAATATTTTTAGAACACAAGGTCCTGGAAATGTTTTTTTTTTTGCATTTGTCCGTATGCTAACCGTGCACAACACTGCCTGATTTATCATACAGATGAATCCAATTTGCTAAATTGCCCCATATATATCCAGTCAATAAAAGAACAAGTGCCATTTAAGATGTGGAAACCGTAATATCAACTGGTTGTATTATATTGTGGAACACAATGTTAAAAAAGGCAGTAACCTCAGCGGTGGCGCTCAGCGGTGGCGCTCAGCGGTGGCGCTCAGCGGTGGCGCTTGCTTGTAGAATCAAAAGGACTACGTTAAGATGGGTTGAGTAAATAAATATGAAATTGAAATGGCCCCATATCTATTCAGTCAATAAAAAAAAACAGGCCGTTTGAGAATCATTCATTGAAACAGTAATGAGCGGTGTTAACTGCTCTTTCGGGATCTCACCGGTGCTTTTCAGTGACAGTAGATGCGGTGCGAGATTGCTGCTGCTTGTCCCCCCTCCGAGAATGTTTCTTTGCGCTTGATAAGCATATGATTTCTCATGGCGATAGTTGTGCTATGACAGGAGAGCTTGATAATTGCATTGCAAACTATGCAATATACTTCCAACCCTTACTGCGTTTGGCCACCATGCTGATGGTGCCCTTTTCACGCTATGTGCCTGAACCCCCCCCTGAAAATGTATTTCAGAAGAACAGAATAGCATATTAGCAGCTGAAAAATACTCTGCTTTTTGTGGCAACCAGCAAAACTCTGTTTTCACACTGGATTGCATATAGAAACGTCTGGGCTTTTTAAGAACTTTCACTCCACGCATCAACCACTGTTTGAGAAGCATCGTCTCGCTGCGTGACGGGTCATATTTCACTCAAACTGTATGCCATGGTGTCTCCAAACCTGTTTCCTGCCGCTACCCAGTGCTTAATTTGGGAAACCAAGTGAAATCTGTTCAGGAACATCAAGAATCGCGTTTTTCACAACAAAACATATTTCATTAAACTGCCGACGGCTTCTCTCTCTGCTCGCTGGAGAAAGGAATGAAGGAGAGAGGAGGAAACGGAAACGCACGGTGGTGAAATATTCTGTAGTGAAAGGTAATGTGTCTGCCTATTAATTATGAAAATATAAAAAATGCCATATTATTAGGTTATTCAAAATCCTAATAATATCAAATACAGATTCACTATATACTCTGTAAGCTGCTCTGCACAATCAATGAACCAACACATGGCCTCGGCCAGTGTTTCCCAACCGTGGTACCCGAGTACCCCAAACAGTACAGATTTGTATTGTAACCCTGGACAAGCACACCTGATTCAGCTTGTCAGCTAATCATCAAGCCGTCAATGAGATGAATATATGGTGTGTTTGTCCATGTGTACTGTTGGGGTTACACAAGGACCAGGCTTGGGGAAACACTGGCCTCGGCCTATACGGTCTGGAGAGTTTGGAGTGTAGCGTAAGGTAACCAGTCCATCCAGTATGCATAATACTGCAGTCCACACTCAAAGGTGATTACTAGAGTTTGTAGCCTACACCAACTATGTACCAAGTACAGTTGAAGTCGGAAGTTTACATACATTTAGGTTGTAGGCATTAAAACTCGTTTTTCAACCACTTCACAAATGTCTTGTTAAATGCTTTGAATTCATCACCTTGTTCATCACCTTCATCACCTTGTTTGGCTTTGCAACAAGATCCACCACGACCATGTTTTCCACTCCGTTTCAATCTGCTGTTGAACTTATTCAAATTGATCGACCTCAGCGAGGTCGAACAACGTAGTCTACATTTTGCATTCATGTCAGAGTGATTTAGAGGGACAATGGAGCGCTGAGTACCAGGCCATTAGCGTTCTGACATCGTTAACGAGTTGGGTACGACCAACACATCGGCGCCTTTTCATGCAGTGGGAGCATAGGAGGGGAGTACCGTCAACGTTCCCGTGGAATTTGACTGTGGTCATGACTCATGACTGCCAGTCACCGCAACAACCCTAGTGATGGGTGGTCTCTCTGCTGTGTTCCAGAGGCCATGTGGGCGTGCTACGTGTCCTTCTGCCTGGAGAGGTTCAAGAGGAAAACCGACGTCCGGGAGCTGAAGGAGAAGGTTAACATTTCAAACCATGACAATCATTGCTGATGAGCACTTTTTTTTTTGTGAAGAATATTGATAGATTATTGATGATCAAGTGTTAATGTGACTAGTATATTAGTGAAATGAGTGTATGTTTTTCTAAGATTGAAATCTTACCTGTGTGTGTGTTGGCATCCCTCAGAGGCAGGAGAGGCTGCTGGCAGTGCTTCAGCGTGCCCACGACTCCTCACTGCTGAAGGAGGACTTCTACAAGAACTGGGTAAGATGATGTCTTATGGAAAGAGTAAATCTAGGACAGCAAGTGTATAAACATAGGCTTTCTAACGTACAAACACACAGCATAGAAACCAATAGGATGCACGAGGTTCACAAACATGTAACGGTTTGCTGTGCCTGTGTCCCTCCATCGGTCGGTTCAGCTGCAGGTCTTACTCTCATCGGGAGACTCGGAGCAGACCGCTGCGGTTGCCATGGCAGCCACCCAGCGCTACAGACAATCTGTGGACGTGTGGTGCGTCTGGGGAGTGGCGCCACAGGCAAGCTATTCCAGGACGCCCTGACACATGTGAATCCCAAGGTACACACACACACAGTCACTATGGGCTGCTGTGAAAGTGGGGCAGCTCCAACTCTGTCCCAGATAATTTCCTACAGCATATTAACTTCCTCAAATGACTTCTATTCCCTGCTAGAAACCAGTTCCAATATGACTGGAAGGGCTCAATTCAATCAAACCCACAGTGCAGTATTTACATGGTAGTTCCTTTTCCTGTGGTCAAATGACATGATATAATGGCTTCAGGTACTGTTAAACCCCATTACTTATACCAGGGAGCGTTTCCTTACAGGTAAATTCTTCAGGTACTGTTAAACCCCATTACTTATACCAGGGAGCGTTTCCTTACAGGTAAATTCTTCAGGTACTGTTAAACCCCATTACTTATACCAGGGAGCGTTTCCTTACAGGTAAATTCTTCAGGTACTGTTAAACCCCATTACTTATACCAGGGAGCGTTTCCTTACAGGTAAATTCTTCAGGTACTGTTAAACCCCATTACTTATACCAGGGAGCGTTTCCTTACAGGTAAATTCTTCAGGTACTGTTAAACCCCATTACTTATACCAGGGAGCGTTTCCTTACAGGTAAATTCTTCAGGTACTGTTAAACCCCATTACTTATACCAGGGAGACTTTCCTTACAGGTAAATTCTTCAGGTACTTTTAAACCCCATTACTAATACCAGGGAGACTTTCCTTACAGGTAAATTCTTCAGGTACTGTTAAACCACTTTACTTATACCAGGGAGACTTTCCTTACAGGTACATTCTTCAGGTACTGTTAAACCCCATTACTTATACAAGGGAGACTTTCCTTACAGGTAAATTCTTCAGGTACTGTTAAACCCCATTACTTATACCAGGGAGACTTTCCTTACAGGTAAATTCTTCAGGTACTGTTAAACCCCATTACTAATACCAGGGAGACTTTCCTTACAGGTAAATTCTTCAGGTACTCTTAAACCCCATTACTAATACCAGGGAGACTTTCCTTACAGGTAAATTCTTCAGGTACTGTTAAACCCCATTACTAATACCAGGGAGACTCAAATTACTTTTAGTTGATTTCATGTTCGTAGGCGTTGAACTGACGTCTGTGCCCAGTGGGTAGTATATAGTGGAGCTGGGATGATAAACCAATCTATTATCGACACCAACCATACCGATCCCTTATCGCAGGCATTTTGCTGATATCGTCATGAAAAGTAGCCTATACTAGAGAAATGTGATAAGATAGTTTGCTAATGTGGGTGATTGTTTATGGGACAATTGATGGCTACAGTCAAACTAGTAGTAGTTCAAAGGAAGAAAAAAAACAAGTGGTGCACATCGTTATAAACGTATCCAATTTATTGTTATTTTATAAATTCAGGCAATTTATTGCAATATGGCTCTTGTAGATCGTCTTTCATTGTTATGACGGGTGTTGCGCAATATAAGGGGCAGCTCACGGGAAAGGGCTGACTGTGTGATGTAATTATGTAGTCACAAAGACATTGTTGATCCGGGGTGTGAGTTGCGAAATAATATGGGCCCAGTGGGATTGTCTCTGGAATGTAAAAAAACATTTTGACTAAGATTTATGGGGGGGGGGGGGGAAGTATCTTACAAAAATGTTTGGAGCATCAAAGAGTGCAAGCCGTACTTACCGGTAACACATTTTCCAGCCCAGCAACCCATGAATATATTTTATTTGTTAAGAGCATCTTACCTGATGTTAACCACCCTGGTCTTGTCTGTTGACAGTCAAGTTTGCCCCTGTGGCAGCTGCAGGTAGAGTGGAGCATGACATCACAGAGCCCAGAGGAAACTGAAGCACTGTTTCAGGTACAGAACCAAGCCCAACCTCTCAAAAATTACATTAGTTTATCACATTTTAATACAATACCAGTTTGCCTTTGTCATAATTCAAAGCTCTGTCCAGACAGTGCATTGACCAAGCTTTTTCTGGTTCTATGTCGTTCTTAGCCTCCATTGTGTCAGTGCAAAAGCAGTAGTGCCTCATAGGCTGTGTTTACATCGGCAGCCCAATTCTGATCTTTTGACCAATCACATCAGATCTTTTTCAGAGCTGTTCTGATTGGTCAAAATACCAATTTATGTAAACGCAGCCATATTTCCCTACATACAATGTTGTCTAGTTGGATTTGAATTAGTTGTAACAGTTTGTTTTTTCCTCTGCTCTCAGAGAGGTCTGCTGTCTGTGGTGCCTGCCGTTTCCATGGAGATAAAGGAGAAGTACCTTGACTGGTCCTACAGGGCCGGAGGCTACAAGAAAGCCAGGAAGACCTTCACAAGGTACTGAATATTAATAGTAATATTATATTATTCATTTCTCACCAGTTCTGCATTGTGAAGGCCAGATCAGTAAAATGACGATTGTAATTCACAGTACTTATTTTGTACAAGGTATCCTCGTTTAGATGACGACTTATTAATATGCATTTGAGTTCAGCATTTTGAAGAAGGAAAAACAACGTTGGACCTTCTCTTATTTTCCAGTTTGCATGAGAGCCGGCCCTTCTCCAAGGCCTTTTTCACCAGAATGATCCAGATGGAGAAAGATCAAGTGAGTCGAGTCACAATGTATGGGGAAACAAGAACAAATCAAAATCAAATGTATTTATAAAGCCCTTCTTACATCAGCTGATATCTCAAAGTGCTGTACAGAATCCCAGCCCAAAACCCCAAACATCAAGCAATGCAGGTGTAGAAGCACGGTGGCTAGGAAAAACTCCCTAGAAAGGCCAGAACCTAGGAAGAAACCTATAGAGGAACCAGGCTATGTGGGGTGGCCAGTCCTCTTCTGGCTGTGCCGGGTGGAGATTATGACAGAACATGGCCAAGATGTTCATAGGTGACCAGCAGGATCAAATAATAATAATCACAGTGGATGTCGAGGGTGCAACAGGTCAGCACCTCAGGAATAAAGGTCAGGTGGCTTTTCGTAGCCGATCACATTCAGAGTATCTGCCACTCCTGCTGTCTCTAGAGAGTTGAAAACAGCATGTCTGGAACAGGTCAGGATTCCATAGCCGCAGACAGAACAGTTGAAACTGGAGCAGCAGCACGGCCAGGTGGACTGGGGACAGCAAGGAGTCATCAGGCCAGGTAGTCCTGAGGCATGGTCCTCCGAGAGAGAGAGAAAGAGAGAGTTAGAGAGAGCATACTTAAATTCACACAGGACACTGGATAAGAGGAGAAATACTCCAGATATAACAGACTGGCCCTAGCCCCCCGACACAAACTACTGCAGCATAAATACTGGAGGCTGAGACAGGAGTGGTCGGGAGACACTATGGCTCCATCCGACGATACCCCCGGACAGGGCCAAACAGGCAGGATATAACCCCACCCACTTTGCCAACCCAGACAGGAAGATCACGTCAAGGACTCAACCCACTCAAGTGACGCACCCCTCCCAGGGACGGCATGGAAGAGCACCAGTAAGCCAGTGACTCAGCCCCTGTAATAGGGTTAGAGGCAGAGAATCCCATTGTGAGTCTTCAGTAAAGACTTAAAGGTTGAGACCGAGTCTGCGTCTCTCACATGGGTAGGCAGACATATCATAAAAATGGAGCTCTATAGGAGAAAGCCCTGCCTCCAGCTGTTTGTTTAGAAATTCTAGGGACACTAAGAAGGCCTGCGTCTTGTGACCGTAGCGTTTGTGTAGTTATGTACGGCAGGACCAAATCGGAAAGATAGTCCATGCTCAGACAAATATATGTTGCAACCAACCAAGGCATCGTCTCAAACTAGCCTGTTGTTCCAATATTGCCACACATTGTTGTGGCTTTATGTACAACATGTTGCATAAAGGGTTTAACTTTTCACACTAATGTTAGGATTTTTGTAAGTCTGTTCCCAGATCTGTTTGTGCTGCATAGCCAACGGGCTATGGTCATTGGCAAGGCTGTTCTACTAACTGGAATGGTGTGACTGTTCTTTTAGGAGACTCCCAAGATGAGCAACCTGAGGGACTTCTATGAGAGAGCCCTGAGGGAATTCGGCTCCACAGATGATGGTGAGATTCTGAAAAGCTCATTCGAAGCAGCCCATTTCAAATAAGTCCCACAGGGATTTTTGCATGTCAGTTGCTACACTTAACAACTCAAAGACTTCCAATAGGCCAGTAGAAGAATGAACAAGACATACGTGGTTGGAACTACAGGTTTTGCAGGCTTTTATTCCAGCCCAGCATTAACACACCTGAATCAACAGCAACTTTGATTAGCTGATTTGAGGTGTTTTAGTATGGCATGAATATAAACCTTTACTTCCATGTAGTTTTCTGGGACAAAGTAAGTTGAGATGGGTCACTCAGGACTGTCTGTATGGCTTTTTCCCTCCAGATCTGTGGCTGGAGTACATCCGAGAGGAGCTTGGGCCCAGCGGCCAGCCAGAAAGCTGTGGGAAGATCCACTGGAGAGCCATGAAGCTGCTGGAGGGGGAGAGTGTGGAGAGATTCACTGCCCAGTACACCCTGCTGCAGACTGGACACATCTAGAACACACTTGATATGATCGAGTTCAATTTGTACTTTACATTTCCTTGCATTTTGTATCCAACGTGGTGTTTCATACAAGTTTACAATTTGAATCATTTTATTTTTTGAAGAGTTATGTTAATGTACACGTCAGTGAAAATAACATTTATTACGTATTTACAAAACATGAATTGTGTTGCTGTTAACTTGAAATGAAAGCATCCCTACAGTCTCCTTGGTCAGGGTGTTTCTACAGTGTTCCATCTGTAGGTCAATATCACACATTGTAGCACATGGGATTATCGTTCTTCTGTTTCAATAACCAGTGCTCTGCAAACCTTTTCTTGATAAGTGTTAACAGATTCAGCTCTATACAAGACATTTATCTGCAGTCAGAACATTGCACTCTCCTGTACCTTAGTAACATTATTCAGACCCCTTGACTTTTTCCACATTTTGTTAGGTTACAGCCTTATTCAAAAATGTAAATAGTTTTTTTCCTCATCAATCTACACACAATACCCCATAATGACAAATCAAAAACAGGTGTTTAGAAATGGTTGCTTATTTATACAAAATAAAAGTGAAATATCACATTTACATAAGTATTCAGACCCTTTACTCAGTACTTTTGTTGAAGCACCTTTGGCAGCGATTACAGACTTGAGTCTTCTTGGGTATGTTATTTGTCACATGCACCGAATACAACAGGTGTAGGTAGACGTTACAGTGAAATGCTTACTTTACAAGCCCCTAACCAACAATGCAGTTAAAAAAAATATGAATAAGAAATAAAAGGAACAAGTAATTAAAGGGCAGCAGTAAAATATGGGGAGTTTCTCCCATTCTTTTCTGCAGATCCTCTCAAGCTCTGTCATGTTGGATGGGGAGCGTTGCTGCACAGCTATTTTCAGGTCTCCAGAGATGCTCAATCGGGTTCTGGCTGGGACATTCAAGGACATTCAGACCTGAAGCCACTCCTGCGTTGTCTTTGCTGTGTGCTTAGGGTCGTTGTCTTGTTGGAAGGTGAACTTTCGCCACAGCCTGAGGTCCTGAGTACTCTGGAGCAGGTTTTCATTAAGGATTTCTCTGTACTTTGCTCTGTTCATCTTTGCCTCGATCCTGACTAGTCTCCCGGTCCCTGCCACTGAAAAACATCCCCACAGCATGATGCTACCACTACCATGCTTCACCGTAGGGATGGTGCCAGGTTTCCTCCAGATGTGAAACTTTGCATTCAGGCCAAAGAGTTCAATCTTGGTTTCATCAGACCAGAAGATTTTGTTTCTCATGGTCAGAGTTTTTGGGTGCCTTTTGGCACACTCCATGTGGGCTGTCATGTGCCTTTTACTGAGGTGTGGCTTCCGTCTGGCCACTCTACCACAAAGGCCTGCTTGGTGGAGTGCAACAGAGATGGTTGTCCTTCTGGAAGGTTCTCCCATCTCCACAGAGGAACCCTAGAGCTCTGGCAGAGTGACCATCGGGTTCTTGGTCACCTCCCTGACCAGGGCCCTTCTCCCCCGATTGCTCAGTTTGGCTGGGCAGCCAGCTCTAGGAAGAATCTTGGTGGTTCCAAACTTCTTCCATTTAAGAATGATGGAGGCCAGTGTGTTCTTGGGACTTTCAATGCTGTAGCATTTTTTTTGGTACCCTTCCCCAGATCTGTGCCTCGACACAATCTTGTCTCTGAGCTCTACGGAGAATTCCTTTGACCTCATGGCTTGGTTTTTGCTCTGACAAGCACTGTCAACTGTGGGATGTTATATAGACAGGTGTGTGCCTTTCCAAATCATGTCCAATCAATTGAATTTACCAAAGGTGGACTACTACAAAATAATTTGTAGAAACATCAAGGATTATCAATGGAAACAGGATGCACCTGAGCTCAATTTTCGAGTCTCATAGCAAATGGACTGAATACTTACAGTGCCTTGCGAAAGTATTCGGCCCCCTTGAACTTTGCGACCTTTTGCCACATTTCAGGCTTCAAACATAAAGATATAAAACTGTATTTTTTTGGGAAGAATCAACAACAAGTGGGACACAATCATGAAGTGGAACGACATTTATTGGATATTTCAAACTTTTTTAACAAATCAAAAACTGAAAAATTGGGCGTGCAAAATTATTCAGCCCCTTTACTTTCAGTGCAGCAAATTCTCTCCAGAAGTTCAGTGAGGATCTCTGAATGATCCAATGTTGACCTAAATGACAAATGATGATAAATACAATCCACCTGTGTGTAATCAAGTCTCCGTATAAATGCACCTGCACTGTGATAGTCTCAGAGGTCCGTTAAAAGCGCAGAGAGCATCATGAAGAACAAGGAACACACCAGGCAGGTCTGAGATACTGTTGTGAAGAAGTTTAAAGCCGGATTTGGATACAAAAAGATTTCCCAAGCTTTAAACATCCCAAGGAGCACTGTGCAAGCGATAATATTGAAATGGAAGGAGTATCAGACCACTGCAAATCTACCAAGACCTGGCCGTCCCTCTAAACTTTCAGCTCATGCAAGGAGAAGACTGATCAGAGATGCAGCCAAGAGGCCCATGATCACTCTGGATGAACTGCAGAGATCTACAGCTGAGGTGGGAGACTCTGTCCATAGGACAACAATCAGTCGTATATTGCACAAATCTGGTCTTTATGGAAGAGTGGCAAGAAGAAAGCCATTTCTTAAAGATATCCATAAAAAGTGTTGTTTAAAGTTTGCCACAAGCCACCTGGGAGACACACCAAACATGTGGAAGAAGGTGCTCTGGTCAGATGAAACCAAAATTGAACTTTTTGGCAACAATGCAAAACGTTATGTTTGGCGTAAATGCAACACAGCTGAACACACCATCCCCACTGTCAAACATGGTGGTGGCAGCATCATGGTTTGGGCCTGCTTTTCTTCAGCAGGGACAGGGAAGATGGTTAAAATTGATGGGAAGATGGATGGAGCCAAATACAGGACCATTCTGGAAGAAAACCTGATGGAGTCTGCAAAAGACCTGAGACTGGGACGGAGATTTGTCTTCCAACAAGACAATGATCCAAAACATAAAGCAAAATCTACAATGGAATGGTTCAAAAATAAACATATCCAGGTGTTAGAATGGCCAAGTCAAAGTCCAGACCTGAATCCAATCGAGAATCTGTGGAAAGAACTGAAAACTGCTGTTCACAAATGCTCTCCATCCAACCTCACTGAGCTCGAGCTGTTTTGCAAGGAGGAATGGGAAAAAATGTCAGTCTCTCGATGTGCAAAACTGATAGAGACATACCCCAAGCAACTTACAGCTGTAATCGCAACAAAAGGTGGCGCTACAAAGTATTAACTTAAGGGGGCTGAATGATTTTGCACGCCCAATTTTCCAGTTTTTGATTTGTTAAAAAAGTTTGAAATATCCAATAAATGTCGTTCCTCTTCATGATTGTGTCCCACTTGTTGTTGATTCTTCACAAAAAAATACAGTTTTATATCTTTATGTTTGAAGCCTGAAATGTGGCAAAAGGTCGCAAAGTTCAAGGGGGCCGAATACTTTCGCAAGGCACTGTATGTAAATAAGGTATGTTTTTCATTTCTTTTTTTATTAGCGAAAAATACTAAGAACTTGTATTTGCTTTGTCATTCTGGGATATTGTGAGTAGATTGCTGAGGAAATGTTGTTATTTAATCCATTTTAGAATAAGGCTGAAGGCACTGTACATTCACACAAAGATCCAGGAGATTATTAAATGTTGTATTGCCATGGAGGCCTTTGTCACATTTGATTTACCTGAAACATTTCACTGAGGCCCATTTTAGCAATCTGAACAAGATGATTGGGCAAACATTGTGTATTCGTCATATATTGTAGCAAGTGTACAATTTAAATGAATTATACAACATTCATGGCTTTTTTTTAAGGCCTACAATGTGTTTAATACCCTTTTAATGATGAGTGCAAGCATTACTGAAACCGAAGCATTTATAAACAATGTACCAAAACATTCAGGTTGATTCACATTTTACAGGTAAGGATGCCTCTAATGACTCTTTCCAGTGACGTAACCGTCACAGCTGTAGCCATGTTCAGCTAACGCCACGGAATGCCACTACAAAGTCTTGCATTACAAGACTATCTACAATTATTTATTTTAGTAATCAAATAAACATGCTTTAAAGTTGTTTTATCAAAGAACATGTACGGTACTAAATGGCATTCATGGCGACCAGTGTATTGACCTTTGAATGCTTCACAGAAACTCTCCTTCTCCTACAGAGGAATTCATAGAACCTTGAGGGAAGTTTTCGACGACAAATAAGGCTTCTTGAGAATACATTGTCCGTCCCATGATGTTCCACTCTCCCTCACTGGGTGATATCATAGTTAACGTCTAAGTGAACGCTTTCATCTTCATGACCAAGACTTCCAATTATAGACTGTTGGGCTGGCACCTCGTACAATCATGGTATTGAAGAGGGAATCCCCAGTTTACAGTTTTCCCATGCATCATACAGGCGGGATAAGCAATTAGAGCCAACATGAAAACCTATCTAACTAATACTGTTATTCCATCTGGGGAGTGAAACCACTTGAGGCATATTAAGGCAGGCAAACCAAATGATAGTTAGCATCCCTTTAGTGCGCTTTTAGATTACAGTCTGCAGGTTGAGGTATCTCTGTGGTTTTAGCATCCCCACATCCAGAGATGGGCAGTATTCCTGTTACATGTGTTTGAAATGTAAATTACTTTAGAATATTTTGTCATTTGCATTTCGAGACCTGTAATTTATATTTTCAAAATGCAAAATCATTTTCTATACTATTTTATAGCAGTTCAACATTTGGTGGCCCCCTTTCACCCTGCATCGGTATCAGAAGTCACGGCACTATGGTGTTATATGAGTGTCTGCTGAGTGAACATGTAAATGTAAAAATGTCCACCTGCAAAGCATGGTGGGTATTATTGATGAGCTCCACCCACAAAATGAGGCCAATAATAATACCCAGTGTGCTTTGCAATTGTTCATTTTTATATTTAGGTCATTTAGCAGACATTTATCCATAGCGACTCACAGTCAGTGCATTCAACCAAGGTAGATAAACAACCACATATTACAGTCATAGCAAGTTAAATGTTGTTGTTTTTGTTTCAGTTACTAAGACTATTGTTGTAGTGAAGGCGTGTACTTGCAAATGTATTTTGTATTAAAAAATAAATAATTCTAAATAGAATACTTTGCAAAAGTATTTTGTATTTTAGTTTGATACATTGGTCTTTAGAGTAGAGGCCCACCGATTTAATTAGGGCCAATTTCAAGTCTTCATAACAATTGGTAATCAGCATTTATGGACGCCGATGACATTGCAATCCACGAGGAAATTGTGTGTCAGGCTGACCACCTGTTACGCGTGTGCAGCAAGGAGCCAAGGTAAGTTGCTAGCTAGCATTAAACTTACCTTATAAAAAACAATCAATCTTCACATAATCACTAGTTAGCTACACATGGTTGATGATATTACTAGGTTAACGAGCTTGTTCTGCGCTGCATATAATCAATGTGGTGCCTGTTAATTTATCATCGAATCACAGCCTACTTCAACCACACCAAACGGGAGATGATTTAACAAAAGCTCATTGCCGAAAAAAGCACAATCTTTGCACAAATGTACCTAACCACAAGCATCAACGCCTTTCTTAAAATCAATACACAGAAGTATATATTTTTAAACCTGCATATTTAGTTAAAAGAAATTCATGATAGCAGGCAATATTAACTAGGGAAACTTGTGTCACTTCTCTTGCGTTGTGCAAGCAAAGTCAGGGTATAAGCAACAGTTTGGGCCGCCTGGCTCGTTGCAAACTAATTTGCCAGAATTTTACATAATTATGACATAACATTGAAGGTTGTGCAATGTAACAGCAATATTTAGACTTAAAATATGGAACGGATCCGTATTTCACTGAAAGAATAAACGTTTTGTTTTCGAAATGATAGTTTCTGGATTTGACCATATTAATGACCAAAGGCTTGTATTTCTGTGTTTATTATATTATAATTAAGTCTATGATTTGATATTTGATAGAGCAGTCTGACTGAGCGCTGGTAGGCAGCAGCAGGCACGTAAGCATTCATTCAAACTTTACTGCGTTGGCCAGCAGCTCTTAGCAATGTTGGAGGCACAGCGCTGTTTATGACTTCAAGCCTATTAACTCCTGAGATTAGGCTGGCAATACTAAAGTGCCTATTAGAACATCCAATAGTCAAAGGTATATGAAATACAAATGGTATAGAGAGAAATAGTCGACGCGTCATAATTTCTATAATAACTACAACCAAAAACTTCTTAACTGGGAATATTGACCCACCAGCTTTCATATGTTCTGAGCAAGGAACTCAAACGTTAGCTTTTTTACATGGCACATACTGCACTTTTACTTTTTTCTCCAACACTGTGTTTTTGCATTATTTAAACCAAATTGAGCATGTTTCATTATTTATTTGAGACTAAATAGATTTTATGTATGTATTTTATTAAGTTAAAATAAGTGTTCATTGTTCATTCAGTATTGTTGTAATTGTCATTATTACAAATATATATATATATATATATATATATATATATATATATATATATATAAATCGCCCGATTAATTGGTATTGGCTTTTATTGGTCCTCCAATAATCGGTATCGGCGTTGAAAAATCATAATCAGTCGACCTCTACTTTAAAGTAACTTGTATTTGTAAAAATATACATTTTGATGCATCTTCTGCCCATGTCTTCTTCTTCCATTGGTGCAAAGCGAGTGAAACTATTGACTCACTGAGACACACAGTGTCCAGCAACACCTCCGCAGTAGAATGGTACAATTGGCAGTCGAGATAAAGATAAAACTTTTCTAATAGCCAAAATCCCTTATTAATCATGTCCTGCTCCATCTTATCCATGTAGGTCTGGATGACTTTCCATACCCACACTCTCAATGCTTCTGATCACTATGGTAATCCAGTGTTGTCCTCAACTTGCCTCCTGGGCCCTGCGTGGCTTCTCCTTCCTCACTCCCCCTCAGTGCTTCCTCAACAGTATGTAGGTGAAGAGCACCACCACTCCAGCGGTCAGCGCTGCGATGACACACTGGTGGATGGTGGTGACGGTCTCCAGCGTGTGGATGCGTTCCTCCATGGCGCTGGTGTGGATGTAGTCATAGACGGAGGCACCGATGCTCCACACCGCCCACACAGCGTCCACCAGTGCCTTCATAGTGGGGGAGACCATTGGGAGGCTGCAGGGCGCCGCTGGAGCTGGACCCCAGCCTCATCTGCCGCTCACGGGCCCCACTACACGGCCCTCACTAGGGGGGAAGGAGAGATAGGTACACACAGGGCACACTATGGTGACCTCTGACCCCTTACATTGAGGTAATATGGCTAGTTGGAAAGGGGAAACTGAAGTAGCACTACATACAGGCTCTTTGAGCTAGTTCTCCTGACAGGTGATATATCTGCGATTGTTCAGGCAACTTATCAATAGGATATTCATTCATCATCCACAACATGTTATGATTGCTGTTTTTTTTTTTAGAATAGGTATCATTCTCATCTTTGTCAGAATAACCAGCTGTTATGTAGCCTCCCAGACTAACACCAGCTGACTGACTGACATCAGCGCACAGGGATAGCCTGTTGGTCACTCCTGACAATCTTCATTTTAGTAAATATGGAACTTTGCGATGGAATAAAACGATGCACGGGAAAATCTCATTTGATTAGTGATGGGTTCCCCATGAGAAAACATTTCGAAACTGGGACCAGCCTATGTGCGAAAATCGAGGCGACATATTCCTAAATGGCTGCCAGTGGCATTTAGCAAATATATAACAGGACGGGACAAAGGAAGGAGATAAAATAATATTGATTGCGATAATTTACTTGGCCAAAACAAGTGCTTTTATAATTTAAAAAAACGCATCAACATCATCCTTCGGTCGAAACTCAAGCCAAAATTCGCCAGCGCGATATCATGCGACTATTACACACAAACGAATAATACTCACCAAGGAATTGGCAATGTTATGCAAATCGTTGTTGGAATAAGGATGAACATCCGTATCTGTGGTTTATGAAAATTATTATACAGTTTAGAATAAGTCGGTGTTGCAACTGTGACATTGCTCCTGCGTAAATGCGTCATTACGCACAGAAAGTAGGGCGTGCTCTACAGTCCTGTTCATTCTTGTTACGACAATAATCCTCAACTATTTGCCACGTGGAGTCGCACCACACCACCAAAAGAAGAAGGAGCGCAAGGGAAATTATGGGCCAATATAATAATCATATAAAATCGTAGTATTGGCTAGTGCCATGCTTACATACAATATAAAATGTCTCTTAATAACGGTCACTATGTATATTAGGGTATAATATGCCAATTTGATGACATTATTATGTGGGTTAAATACATGTATATAATTCGTATGAGAAAGAAACCACAGGAATGTATCCATTTTTCTTTAGTTGTATTGTCAATAGTGCGCCGACTTCTATGAATGTCTACTCCATCAATAAGTAGCCTATAACAATATCAGTCAAGTGCTGCGCCCAACCTTGGCAATGGAAACCTATAACTTGGAGACATGTCGAAGTGACGCGCTCAAAATAACCAGGTTACCACTTAGCAGAAGCCCATTTTGGGGAGGTCCCAGCACGAGGGCGCAACACCATATATCAAATCCTTTCAGCTCTTGGCGATGTCGTGGTCATATAGCCTACGACTGGGCAATAACATCAGCAAGTCCGTTTACAGAGAATGGATATTTTGAGGACCGTCGGCGGTGCGTAGCGCACCGGGGTCGCTCAGACTGGGAAACATCGCATTTATCCATGAAAATAAGCTTAGGAGAATCACTGGCACCGTGGCACGAGTGCTACACTGTTGCGTTTTTCTTATTTAGGAGTAAACAACATTTCAAGTTATTTTGAAAGAAAATGGTGCAATTCGTCCCCAAGGATATTCTTTCTAAATTTGGGGATTGTGCAATACCAGCGCCACTGATCAAAAAGAGGGGCGGTGGTGGTGTGATGAGCAGCAGCGAACTTCAACTTCGCACACATCTCCAATCTCTCCCATACACTCCTCATCAAGCGAGGGTTTTGCGCGAAGTCATCTTGCTGTCCGAGGGATGCGGACGAGACATCACGGATTCTACCGTGTTGCGTGTTTATGCGGAACATGTTTGTGACATTGGAGAATATCAGGTAAAGACAACGTTAGCTCAGTCAAACAGTGAATATGAATAGCCTATTATGGTTCTGTAGACTTCCTTGAATTGATTGTTGCGCCTTCTTGTCTGGGTAGGAAGTAGTCGACAATATTGGGACAATTTATTTGTGCCAACTGCGTTTTTGAATAAGATATACTGAATGAATACTAAACTACCAGGATTTCGGCTATTTTGTTCGTCATTATTCATCTTAATGCAATTATAAATCAAGGACAAGCCACAATTCATCACACAATTATAGAGTGCTCTGAAATCAGTGTGTGCCAGAGGCTGGGTCTTTGCGGGCAAGGTGAGTCCTCATTCATTCAACTGGCCTACAAAGTCCCAGTTTCTGACTCATGTGACCAACACGTTCAGAATATATTGCAAGTGAACTGACAACATATAGGTTCTGTACTTGTGAACAATTTCGCACTAATGCAATTTGGGGAGACGACATGCACTGAACATTTCCCTGAATATGGACTACCTAACCAAGTGTATAACTTTTGGAAAAACGCACAGGCCTTGTTTATGGCCCACACGGGGATTGATATCAAAATATCAATTATAACACACAATATATAGCCTATATTGTTCCTTATTCTAGAAGTGAAGGGTCAAATTGAGAGTGTTTGTTCATTGTTGTAATATGATTGTCCTAAGACACGATGACAAGTCAGCCAAACAATTATTTAATACCCTTTTTACAACGCCGATCTATAACTACTTTTAGATGACATCACATCAAGTCCATATCTTTTCTACATGTGACACGTGGGCTTAAATCTCTATGACAGGCCTTCATGTGTTCTTCTCAACATTTATCAGACCTACATCTTGGAAATAGTTTTGGCCCATAAAAAAAAACGTATTCGTGCAAAGATACAATAACTTTTATGACATCTCTTAACGGTCTACTTGAGAATAGTTTGTACGTCTAAGATAAGAGATGAATTCAACTGAGGGGGATTAAAAAAAGTCAATCTTCTAATAAGCTTAAAGTGTGTTAGTCATAAAAGTAGCAGTGAAGTCAGCTACCAAAATTAGTCTCAGACATATTTTCACCAGCGAATGCCATAGTCTACATACCCCACCAGGGAATTTAGCATCTAAACTCTAAATGCTTTACGTAATTAATATTAGGAATGCTGATGGTGACATCTACATACTCAAATGACACATAGGTAAGACATATGCTGAAGCATGTGTTTTATTTAAAGATGGGTGCAATACTATCTAATTATTATATGTCGAAGTATAATGATCATTGCCATAGTGCTGTATTACAGCCTCTACTATTTAGGCCTACTATCTCACCATATGGCTAAAATTAATACCTTTCTTTACGGTGCTGTTTTATAAAGTTTAAGTAGGCGGTGTTCTTCTCGTTCCTTGAACACAGACGTTGTTTATACAAGCCTGCCATTTTTAAGCTACAGTTGTGATAAAGCTGCGGCTGTCAGGTGGCAGCTCAGTTGAACTATTTTACACATCAGTGTACTTACTTTAACAGTTCATTTGTTTGTTATCATCAGTATAAGGACAAAACACAATAAACCTTGACGATTAGCATTTGTGAAACATTATCTTCTAACTGGAGAAATGCTATAGAAATTCTCCTCAAGAGTGAGCTGAGTTTCAAGTTTAGATCGATAAAAAAAAAAAAATGTTAAAACGAATAAAAAAGATGACACCCTCAAACTAAGAAGTTATCATTAACTTTCATATTCTCTGTTTCAGGTCACTTTAAGATATATGTAGGCATATGCTGATTTACATCCTTCCACCATAAAGATGAGATGACTCACTCCAAAAACTAAACCAAAAACCCTGCATGACACAACTCCTGCTCAATACCAACCAGGTAAACAGCCAGTATGAATGAGTATGCGAGCATAGAGGGCCTAAGTAGGAAGGCTTGGGAGGCTGGTAAACACAGTCCTGGGCCTGGATTGAATAAGCACCATGACTATGCTAGATATCTCGGATATCCACCAAGAGTGCTGATTAAAGTTCGGATATAAACCGTGCTCGTTGCTACTGCCTAACAAGCCTTTCTCAATGGAATTTTACATTGGTCCAGGTCCAGTCACTCATCTCGCGACTTGCAATAGTCTTTGCAGTCACTTTAACTAGACCATATCAGTCTCTAACCCAGGCTGCAGCTGTAACTAGGCCTGGGCCTACACTACATGTGTGAGCGTATGCCAGGGAATGCTTGTTCAAGATATGTCAGGCCATTGGATTTGTTTGTTGAGTTTCCAACTTAAACACAGCAATTCCTAAAGCCATAACATATGTAATATATTGTCATTATGTAGTAATTGTGAATACAGCAAACTCCTCTAATTCAACTGGCCTAGGTTTTGTTTACCTTGTCTGCTGCAATAAAGCTGAAGAGCTAATGAACTAGACTAGGGACCCTCCTGAGAAAGACTGAAGCTCTGAACTCATTCAACCCCTTTTAAAACGCCTACGCTAATCCCAACAAAACTCAGCCATTATAAATATACAATTCATAAATTGCTTTGTGTGAAATATGCAGCCCTCTAGCCCCGTCCGTTTAAGCTCAAAAGTCTAATGTGTTGGCCTATCGACAGGCTGGTTGGTTCTTCTTTCGCCTCTGTTTGTTGTTCCGAACGATCCAGCCACGGTTCTGCTGATACCCAACTAATCCAAGCTGAGAACCCACTCCTCAGCCAGTCCACAAGCCAGTGAACGCTACGGTTCAATCTCAAAATAGTTGGATCAGACAGAGACAGAGGGAGAAAAAAAGAGAGAGAGAGAGAGAGAGGGAGGGAGAACGAGAAAAAGGCAGCAAGAAAAGTGAGGGACTTTTAGGGGCAGCTGTGTTTTATTAACCCAGTCATAATGCCCCTAAAAATCCTTATTGCTCTTGCAATGGTCAACAGAATCTCCTATAAGAACAAGTCTCTGTGTTATGGGCCACACACTCTTGTGGACATGTTACAAGCTCTATGAAATCCATTGGTCACATGGTCAAGTCCCTGAAAGATGTTCAGACAAATCTTGAAACAAATTGGAGGGCATTGAAAATGGAATAGAAAATGCTTACTTATTATTCCCGACTGACGCATTTCGACATTGCGGCCGTCGTCGGGGTGTTTCCCTAACTTGTCAATGAATTAGTCAAACCAATCTAGTTAGATGCAACTCTAGGTAGATGCAACAGGCGTTCTTATCCAAAGTTCACGGCTCGTTCAAGGTGCTCCGTACAGCATCACGATACTTTAGATGAGTGGGATGATTCAAGATCACAGCACACCTTGCCCAGACAGAACTATAGACATCTTCATCCTCACTAATGATAGCTGAGTACCCTGCAGGCTGGCCTTAGGATGTAATTATCTCACCGGTCTCCATTGTTTAACATGCAGACAAGTGAGCTATATGTCCTTCAGTTTCTTGACTTTGCGCCAAGGGCCAGACAGAGAGACGGGCGGAGGATTCTGATCTGATCCGGGTTGGGGTGTGGTGGGGTTGGAGAACTGTCTGAGAGGGGGAGGCTGGCTGGAGGAGGAGACGGA
This sequence comes from Oncorhynchus mykiss, assembly GCF_013265735.2. Classification (NCBI taxonomy): domain Eukaryota; kingdom Metazoa; phylum Chordata; class Actinopteri; order Salmoniformes; family Salmonidae; genus Oncorhynchus; species Oncorhynchus mykiss. Next base: position 19,437,318 of record NC_048577.1, read on the forward strand.
GAGGAGTGCTCCTCCGTGGGGGTGAGTCATCGCCTTCGGAAGCTATTCGGTGAGTTTCCTCTGGGAGGATCGTGAATCCTCGGTTGGTCGGTGAATCCGCCGTCCTACTCGCCACAGCCAGAGAGGGACTGGGAAGGAAAGTGTGGGGGCCTGGCTGGGCTGATGACTCAGGGCCACGCACCGCACAAGGAGTGAGGGAGGAGGGGGGAGGGAGGAATTACTCCGAGCATGTGGAATCTCATACAGCTATCACAGGACAGACACTGTGCTTCTACTAGGCTCCGAGGCTCTGTCGAAGTCTGTCCTTAGACACAGTGGTAATGGCAGTGGTAAGACGGCTAAGGGCCATTGGTTTCCATTGAAGAGGAACAGAACAGAGCAGTATATTCCTGTCCTCGCACCTTGAAGCAAAGTCATGCCCCCCTTCTTATTGAATGAATGACTTTCTAGCACAGCAAGTCGGTGCAGGTTTGACGCTCTGCAACTCCAGCAAAGGAATCAAGCATTGCATGCTGTCAAAATATTCCATTACAATAGTCTTGAAGATTTGGGAAGTGTCTCCAGTGACTGTCTAGATGGGAGGGGGAGGGGAGTTTATTGTCCAGTTCTTCCTGTTTCTTTCTTGAGTGATGATGCTCCTCCTCCAGCTCTGTCATTGGAGAAATCCTTTCGAATAACCAAGCTTAATTGAGTGATGATGACAAACATTTCCGGAAAAAGAAAGTGAGTGGTGCGAGAACTACCTGTATGACATGCAGCATGGACTCTCTATGCGCCCCCTCTAGTGTGAGTCATCAGGCCTAACGACGCCGAGCTGTGAGTGGTGAATCAGGTGTTGATAAATGGCCAACGGTGGAGGGCTGGTCGGGAGACAGGTGGGGGCTGGTGTGTGTTGGATGCGTGTATTGTGTGCAGTGTGGGCATATATCATCATGTGCATGTCTTGTGTGATGTGAGTGTGGAGGGGGGTTATGGTGTGTGTGTCTCCATGAAGGGGGGGCTGATGTTGTGTGATGCATGACTCAACAGGAGAGAAGGCCACACCCATGGGACGAGCCCAGGCTCCCTTCAGTGGCGGCATGGGTCTAGATCTCACTGACTATGGGTGCCATGATTAAGGTGTCTTGCCCTAACGGATGGAGCTCAAACACTTGAAGAGCCACTCAAATCCTGCACAAACACACCGACACAAAGGCAGAGAGGTCGGGCGAGAAAGTGGAGCACCCCTTCACCCTCCGCCGTATCCCCCTTTATAAACAAACTCTTCCCACCTGATTTCAGCCAACCGGCTACTAAGTCTGAGACCTGGCCCCGTATTCACAAAGCATCTCATAGCAGTGCTGATCTAGGATCAGGTCCCGCCCTGTCCATACAATCATATTCATTATGATCTAAAAGGCAAAAAAAACTGAACCTAGATCTGCACTCCTACTCTGAGACACTTTATGATAGGGACAACCCAGAGTAAATAGAACGACTTAGCCATGGCTTAACCATGTGTTGCATCTCCATAATGGTAATTTCCTCCAGTAATTACTCATCATTAAATGTCTCTCTCTCCCAATCACCTGGTTAGTGTTTATAATACGGTCTGCCTTGGTAAATTCACATCATTCTGAAATAGCCTGATTGTGTTTAATTGGAGCGTTCACTAAACAGAGTCCACCCACCAGCATCAACAAATCCAATGTATTTTAACAGCAAGCAACAATTTAATCCGCTTCTATATATCACCATTGTAAACAAACAAGACGCAGAGCACAATGTTGCACAATGAGCCTGAGTTTAGGAGGAGGAGTTGAAAGGTCAGGTAAACAGTTGTCCCAGGCTTTCCCTGCCTTTTTAATCAGGACTCCTGTCCATTTTTTATCTTGGTTAGATCTCTTGACTTATGGCTGTGTACACTAATGCTGCACTCCATGGCTCTTTAACCCAATGTTTGGTTTGCTTCATATGGACTGGAATGTCAAGTTGCTATTTGGCGTGGAGGCTTGTGCGCTGAGTCGCCGACAAAGCATGGAATGAATCCTTTGTAGGCTAATGGGCGGGCCAACCTTTTCCAGTGTTTGTCATGGTGAGTTTGTTTGCCTATATGCATACCTCATATTCATATTCAGTGCTAACTTCAGTGCTTGTGTGTTTCCATCCTGTGAATATAGGACCTCAAAGCCCGAAGTGGTCCTGTCTGATGATGCTTTAGATATGGTTGTGGCCATTGAATGAAGCGTTCACAGTAAACTAATGATGGCAGGGGTCTGTATTGGCAAGAATGCACAAAATCCCTGTCATTCAGTAACTAACAGACCACTTTTACGCTAAAACAGACTTCACAGAGTAAGCCACAGATGCTCAACCGTTCAAATCTCTGCACAGCATGTTGGAAAGGACTAAGGGGAGACAACCTTGCTACCTCAATGGCCTCCTGCAGTCTTCAAGGACTGAGTAGGGCCAGTGAACTTAATGAGATTTTCATGGTTTCAACAGCACAGCATGAAAGGTTACATCTTGAAGACCCACAGTCTAGTCCTCCTTGTCCAGGCTGGCTCAGTTGATAGGACGACATGACCGTAAGGGGAAATCCATCTTCCTCAAAACCCCTCTAAAATGAGTCTTCCGCCCCTCTATCAAAACTGTCAATGGAGCTCCTTCAAATCACAGAGAAAACATGATTGTTCCTCTTTGGTCTTTCTGTTGGCAAACCCCCTTCATCTGAAGGAGAAGCTAAATCCATTTATAGTCCATTTCAGGGGGAAAATGTGTGTGTGGCACAACTGTTCTCCAGGGCCGAACAAAGAGCTGTTTTATGTTGGCACCAGATTGAGGTCTGTGGATCACAATGTGACAAGGCAGACCTCAGAAGACCCTTGCCCAGCAGCTAGTGATGTGCCTTCTTATTCTTGGAGCCACTCTCTCATTCCAGGACATAGAAACCCTTGGCCTGGCCATCCATACAACTCCAAAACCAACAGTTCTGCCCATGTGTAAGCAAAGAGGGCAAGTGTTTTTTTCACGACACCTAAATGTCTTTTTATTTTGTGGACAACTGTCACACCCTGACTATAGTTTGCTTTGTATGTTTCTATGTTTTGTTTGGTCAGGGTGAGATCTGAATGGGCATTCCATGTTGTGTGTCTAGTTTGTCTGTTTCTGTGTTTGGCCTGATATGGTTCTCAATCATAGGCAGGTGTTAGTCATTGTCTCTGATTGGGAACCATATTTAGGTAGCCTGTTTGGTGTTGGGTTTTGTGGGTGATTGTCTCCTGTGTCAGTATTTGTACCACATGGGACTGTTTCGGGTTTTCATGGTTCTTGTTTTTGTAGTTTATTCATGTATAGTTTCTTTATTAAAGAACCATGAATTATAACCACGCTGCATTTTGGTCCACCTGTCCTTCCCAGGAAGAACCCCGTTACAACGTCTTTCGTTGCCCACTTTGCTTTTTGTTATTCCACAAGGCTTTGTCTTGGCCAGTTCCTGTGCACATAGCTCTGTGGGATCTGAGGCATCACACACTGTGGGGATGTTTTTTTTGGTCATGTGACGTCTAGAGTTGACACTGGTATTAATCCCCCACTAGGATCTTTTGACTTCCTTGACTTCCCTTTTAGTTTGTAGTGGAGTAAAGTGGCTTTACAGCGCTTCTACATCGCAACCCTGTTTGGAACGGTCATCAACAGGTCGATCTCCAAGGCATTCCTAGTCGATCGGCAAATATTCTGTAAAAAAAAACAACAATAAGCCTTGGGTTATGATTTTTTTTAAATTTTTTGTCTCACTCTGTTGTTGGAAGGTGCACCCGATTCAGCTGCCCTGCATGCCAGGTATGCGATGTGTTCCCATTTTGTTTTTACACTGCTGCTACTCGCTGTTTATCTATGCATCGTCACTTTACAAATTACCTCGACTAAACTGTACTCCCGCACATTGACACGGTACCGGTGTCCCCTGTATGTAGCCTCACCGATATGCAATTTTCTTGTTATTTTTTTATTTTAATATTTTTTTAAACTTTAGTTTGTTTATATTTTCTTAACTCTATTTCTTGAACTGCATTGTTGCTTGTAAGTAAGAATTTCACTAAGGTCTACTACACCGGTTGTATTTGGTGCATGTGGCAAATAACATTGGATTTGAAGACTGTGTCCCTTTTTGGTCAGTGTCAGCGGAGGCCCCTCAGTCTGCTGCTCTCCCTCCGCTGAGACTGACCATCATATGCAGGCTACATCAGCCTAGTAAAAAAAAAAAAGCTAATTATTTACATTTATGCTCATTCAGCTGTGCCTCACAATAATACAACAACTGGTATATTAATTGTGTGATCATATAGTCTACCTCAAATGTTGAAATATAATTGTAAAAAATGGTCTGAGAAGCAAAGCCAATATGCAGTGATAATTTATTGGGCTTATAGCCTATTGCACAAACCTCATTACTAGAGTACTGTTTTTAACAGGTTAATGTTGCCTAGGCTTACGTTTTAAGTCATGTAAAAAAAATAATAAGAATCTGAACGGTAGATCTCGGCTTGCATTTTCACTCAGAAAAGGTACGTGACCACTGCTTTAGATTATTCCGGGTGGTTCCTGCCTTTGTCTCTTATTATTCATTGTCTTCATCTTCTCAATAAATAGGTTTTATTCAGTAGCCAACTGTTGCATCAATGCATGCCACCATCTCTAGAATATGGCTGTAGATATCTTCTGAAGTAGGGGGATATTTATGATGTAACACACCACACAACTGCCATCTTTTGAAACTTTAGCAGCCTCCGCCACGGCCATTTTAGATATATAAAGTTAATAACGAAGTTGTATTGAGTAAACACTCGTCTCTGTTCCCAGAGGGAGAGAGAAGAGAATTCATGTAGTGCAGTAAATTTAACTCAACTTTGCCTCGTTCATGAACCCCCCCCTAAAAAGAACCTGTTCCAACAAGTGAAACACTTTCCAGCTAAGCTAACACAAAGGCCTTTTAACATAACATAAGATAATTGGTTTTCAATTATGAGATACCAATAAAAAAAAAACAGGTTAACGCCTCTGTCAAAGGCTGAGAAATGCTTAGTGTCAGACATAACCATATAAAGGTGATTTCTCAAAATATTTCGATACATTGCTTTCAGAAAGTATTCACACCTCTTGACTTATTCCACATGTTGTTACAGCATGAATTTAAAATGGATTCATTTGAGATTTTGTGTCACTAGCCTACACACAATACCTCATGTCAAAGTGGATTTTTTTACAAATTTGTACAAATTAATAACAAATGAAAAGCTGAAATGTCTTTAGTCAAGTATTCAACTGCTTTGTTATGGCAAGCCTAAAGAAGTTCAGGAGTAAAAATGTGCTTAACAAGTCACATAATAATTTGTATGGACTCTGTGTGCAATAAGTGTTAAATTATTCCTCGTCTCTGTACCCCACACATACAAATGACCTGTAAGGTCACTCAGTCGAGCAATGAATTTCAAACACACAGATCGGGGAGGTTTTCTAATGCCTCACAAAGGCCATCTAAAAAGCATACATTGAATATCCCTTTGAACGTGGTGAAGTTATTAATTATACTTTGGATGGTGTATCAATACACCCAGTCACTACAAAGACACAGGGGTCATTCATAATGTAGTTGCCGGAGAGGAAGGAAACTGCTCCGGGACTTCACCATGAGGCCAATGGTGACATTAAAACAGTTAGAGTTGGCTGTGATAGGAGAACACTGAGGATGGTTCAACAACATTGTAGTTACTCCACAATACTAACATGAATGAAAAGAGTAAAAATAAGGAAGCCTGTACAGAACACAAATATTCCAAAACATGCATCTTGTTTGTAATAATGCACTAAAGTAAAACATGTAAGCAAAGAAATCATCTTTATGTCCTGAATACAAAGTGTTATGTTTGGGGTAAACAACATCACTGAGTACCACTCTTCATATTTTCAAGCATGGTGGCTGCATCATGTTATGAATATGATTGTCATCAGCAAGGACTAGGGAGTTTCTTCAGGATAAAAATAAACAGAATAGAGATAAGCACAGGCAAAATCCTAGTAGAAAACCTGGTTCAGTCTGCTTTACAAAAGACACTGGGAGACAAATTCACCTTTCAGCAGGACAATAACCTAAAACAAGGTCAAATATACACTGGAGTTGCTTACCAACACGACATTGAATGTTCCTGAGTGGCCTAGTTACATTTTTGACTTATGTTTTTTATTTGACCTTTATTTAACTAGGCAAGTCAGTTAATAACTTAAATCTGCTTGAGAATCTATAGCAAGACTTGAAAATGGCTGTCTAGCAATGACCAACAACCAACTTGACAGAGCTTGAAGAATTATTTTAATAATAATGTGCAAATATTACACAATCCAGGTGTGCAAAACTCTTAGACTTACACAAACATACTTACCACTGTAATTGCTGCCAACGGCAATTCTAACAGGTATTGACTCAGGGGTGTGAATACTTATGTAAATTAGATATTTCTTTATTTAATTTTCATTACATTTACAAACATTTCTAAAAACATGTTTTCACTTCATCATTATGGGATATTGTGTGTAGATGGGTGAGAATAAAATATATTTAATCCATTTTGAATTCAGGCTGTCACAACAAAATGTGGAAGGGTATATATGAATACTTTCTGAAGATACTGTATATCCGACAGAAAACACCTTCCCACACACACGCAAGTCAACCCTGGGTGTCTGCTGAGATGTTGACGGGGGATTGGCTGCCGAGGAACAGAGGCTGCAACCAATTAGCATACAGAGTAGTGATATGTGATGTATCCTCAAATGCCCCCCGGTTAACAGAGAGGATAGCATGAACACACCACACATTCTCTCTCTCTCTTAATCGCCGTTCCTTTTTCTCTCTCTTCCTCCTCTCTTTCTTTCTTCCTCCTCAGGTTCAGGCAGTCTAGAGGCCTTGTGATCCGACTGAGCCCCGGCTTTGTGGGATACACTAGGACGCCAGCATTAAGATAACGAGACAGTCACGGTGGGTCTAGTTCTCCAGGAAGTAGTGAGAATCTTTAAACTACTCTCAAGTCTCATTCAGAGAGAGAGAGAGAACCCTGTGGTGGGCGTAAGTAAGAGGATGGATGGTTAAATTGGGCGACGAGAATGAAATGGATTCATTTCTGGTTTGATTTAAAGGCGTAGTAATTAGAGGTGGGAACAGAGTAGTATTTAGCAGCAGAGGTGAGAGAGAAGTGAGGTGAATGCTCGATATTTCCCAATAGAAACTGCATCTAGGCGCGTCGTGTTAAATAGCCATCTGATTGGCTGACTGACTACGGTTGTCTGTTGTACTGTACAGAGCATTATGTAGTCATGAGCTTAGAGAATCAACCAGATGACCATCTCAGTGGGACTCGCCAGGTTAAATAAAGGATAGATCAAATAAATAAAGGTCGGGACTTTCCTCTCATGCAGGCTGCAGTTTGCAATGGTGTGGAGTGGGACATGGGAAGGGATGGCTGGGTGAGATTTATACTAGTAGATTCACAAGAGGCTGGAGTGAACTGGTGCTTTTCTCTGCTCTCCTCCCATTTTCTATGCAGCTGCCTGGTATGTGGGTCACACCATGATTTTGTGTGTGTGTTTTCACCCACCTGTGTGTGTGTGTGTGTGTACCTCGGCGTGCACCTGTGTGTGTGTGTGTGCGTGCGTTCCTTAATGTGAATGTATCTCTCGCCAGACAGAGGGAGATATTTAAGTGTGACACGATGCATGGCCTGTTTTGCCTTGCTCCCAGCCGTCAAGAGAAGTGTACACATCCCTCACCCAGGCCAGGGAGGAAGGATGTTTTTGATGAAGTGTTGGGCTGAATTTAGGCCCAGGCATTCTCAGTATCTGTCACCCTACTCCAATAGATCACCTTGCAGTGTGTTGCCCTGAGGAAGTGTGTGTCCATGTTGACTCCCTCCCTCCCAGCTTCAGGTTGCTTTGAGCTGAGCCCAGTAAATATACACAGTGCCTTCAGAAAGTATTCACACCCCATTATTTATAGCTGGAATTCAAAATGGATTAAATGGATGTTCTTTTCACCCATCCACACACAATATCCGAAATACTTCCGAAGTGAAAACATGTCTTTAGACATTTTAGCAAATTTAATGAAAATTAAAGGCTTGTTAGAATCACCTTTGGCAGCAAATACAGCTGTGACTTTTTCTGGGTAAGTCTCTAAGAACTTTGCACACCTGAATTGTACAATATTAGCACATTATTCTTTTTTAAATTCTTCAAGCACTGTCAAGCTGGTTGTTGATCATTTCTAGACAGCCATTTTCATGTCTTGGCATAGATTTACTGCCTTATTGCAAACAGGATGCATCTTTTGGAATATTTGTATTCTATACAGGCTTCCTTCTTTCATTCAGGTTAGTATTGCGGAGTAACTACAATGTTGTTGATCCATCCTCCGTTTTCTCCCATCACAGCCATTAAACTTTGTAACTGTTTTAAAGTCACCATTGGCCTCATGGTGAAATCCCTGAGTGGTTTCCTTCCACTCCAGTAACTGAGTTAGGAAGGATGCCTGTATCTATGTAGTGACTGGGTGTATTGATACACCCTCCAAAGTGTAATTAAAAACTTCACCACGCTCAAAGTCTGCTTTTTAAAGATGTATTTTTCATCTACCAATAGGGGCCCTTCTTTGGGAGACATTGGAAAACCTCCCTGGTCTTTGTGGTTGAATCTGGGTTTGAAATTCACTGCTTGACTGAGGGACCTTACAGATCATTGTATGTGTGGGGTACAGAGATAGTCAAGTCAAAAACATTGTTAAACACTATTATTGCACAGTGAGTCCATTCAACATGAGTTGTTAAGCATATTTTTACTCCTGAACTTATCTAGGCTTTCCATAAAAGGGCTTTTCATTTTTATTAATTTGTAAAAATGTAAAAAAACAATTCCACTTTGACATTGAGGTATCGTGTGTAGGCCAGTGACACAAAATCTCAATTGAATCCATTATAAATTCAGGCTGTAACACAACACAATGTGGAAAAACTAAAGGTGTGTCAATACTTTGAAGGCAATGTACACAGTGACACTTGCTTTCCCTTCCTAAAGTGTCCCCTACATTTACTTCCCTACTAAATTGGAGTACATCACTTTAAACTTTCCAGTATGTATTGAGATGTTTGGATGGACCTTAAAGTCCTCAGGTTGTGGTGGTCATGCGCTGTATCCTCGGTCGACTACAACGTATTTTGAATATGGTAGGGAAACCGACTGTGCTGTATGTATGTTTGAACAATGCCATAACAATGTCATCTGCCTTGTTTAGAGTGGTTTACCAGATGGCTTCCATGGAGTTTCTCAACCTCCACCAAATAGGGAATTGCCATTGACAGCAAGTAAACAGCCAGAACACCAACTGCCGCCAACGTAAACATCTTAAGGTAGCAAGCGTCTCTGCTACATTCAAAACCACTGCTGCAGTTGTCAGGTAAAAACAACATCCTCCTTACACTACCTCTCAAACGCTTTCACAACCAAGACTCAACTCTTACAATCTCTATCCCAAATGTTGAATTAACGTTGAATGAATGTATTCACTGTATACATATCTGTATAGGCTCGGTTAAAGGTCATAAAGCATCCAATGACGGGTGGAAATGAAGACCACACAGCTTGAAGAGATCAGGTTGAAGAGGGAGGACATATTTAACTTGTGGGTCATAGGTCAAACTCTCCCCCTTTCCATCTCCCCCGCTCTCTTTCACTCTCTATCAAGGCACAAGGCGAGACCCAGATGCAGACACAGGAGGCAGATGGTTGGAGTCTTACAATGTTTAATAATACAAAGGGGTAGGCAAGAGAATGGACGTGGACAGGCAAAAAAGTAAAAACCAGATCAGAGTCCAGGAGGTACAGAGTGGCAGACAGGCTTGTGGTCAAGGCAGGCAGAATGGTCAGGCAGGCGGGTACAGAGTCCAGAAACAGGCAAGGGTCAAAACCAGGAGGACTAGAAAAAGGAGAACGGGAAAAACACGCTGGTTGACTTGACTAAACATACTAAACGAACTGGCACAGAGAGACAGGAAACACAGGGATAAATACACTGGGGAAAATAAGCGACACCTGGAGGGGGTGGAGACAATCACAGGAACAGGTGAAACAGATCAGGGAGTGACAGTACATCAGACAGAGGGAGCCCAGTGACAAAGTCCAGAGATATGAGACCAGGGACGATGAGGGACCGGTAGTGACTGAAGGAGGCCAGAAGGAGCTTGCCGTGGAGTCTTGTTCTGAGCACACACTGTGCATGCGGCGACGAAGGCAGAGATGTCAGGGACCATTGTGGGCCACCTGAAACGTTGTCAGAGGAAGGCTAGTGTACGACGGGACCCTGGATGACAGGTCAGCCTGGAGGAATGAACCCATTTCAGGACTGGACTGGATTAGGGACAAACAGCTGGTTAACTGGGCCACCTTCAGGTCCAGGCTGGGAGCGTTGTGGTTCTCAATACCCCAATCCACAGTGGCAGCAAGGCATGAGGTAGGAAGAATGGTTTCAGAGGTCGAGGGTGTGGCAGAGGAACTGTATAGGCGGGAGAGGGCGTCAGGCTTCACATTCTTTGACCCTGGGCGGTAGGAGATGGTGAAGTTAAATCTGATGAACAGGAGGGCCCACCGGCCCTGCCTGGAGTTGAGGCACTTGGCTGTATGGAGATATTCCAGGTTTTTATTATCGGTCCATACCAGGAATGGCTGTTCTGCTCCTTCCAGCCGTACTTCCACTCTTCCAACACCATCTTCACCACCAGGAGTTCTCGGTTGCTGACATTATAGTTCCTTTCAGCAGGATTGAGATGGGACTGGACGGCACAGGGATGAAGCTTCTGGTCCTGGGCAGATCGCTGGGACAGGATGGCCCCCACTCCAACATCCGAAACGTCCACTTCCACCACAAATTGACGCGAGGGGTCCGGATGGATGAGGATGGGTGCTGTTGTGAACCAATGCTTCAGGTCCACAAAGGCTTTGTCAACAGCTGGAGACCATTTGAACTGTACCTTGGGAGAGGTGAGTGCCAAGAGGGGGGCCGCCAGGGTGCTGTAGTCCCAAATGAAACGGTGGTAGAAGTTTGCAAACCCAAGAAACCGTTGCAACTGCACCCTGGACATTGGTTGAGGCCAAACCACCACTGCTGTCACCTTTCCAGGATCCATCTGAACATTGCCCTCAGCAATGACATATCCCAGAAAGGTTATTGTAGGGCGGTGGAACTTTCACAAACAGTTGGTTCTCCAGGAGGCGCTGAAGGAACAGTCTGACATGAAGAACATGTTCTTGTGCAGTTCGGGGGGGAAAAAAGAGGATGACATCAAAGTACGCGAACACAAACCGGTTTAGCATGTCCCGAAGCACATCATTGACCAAAGCCTGGAAAACAGCGGGGGCTTTGGTGAGTCTAAATTGCATGACCTGGTACTCATAATGTCCACTGGCTGTGTTGAAGTCTTCCACTTATCCCCCTCGCGTAGCCGAACCAGGTGGTAGGCATTTTGAAGGTCCAACTTGGAAAATATGGTAGCCCCCTGGAGAGGTTCAAATGTCGAGAATAGGTGGAGGGTGGGGGAGGGGGGGATAACAATTCTTGACAGTAATGTCATTAAGTCCCCGGTAGTCAATGCATGGACGCAGGGTCTTGTCCTTTATCTCCACAAAGAAAAAGCATGCGCCGACAGGAGATGCAGACGGACGGACAGCCCCAGTAGCCAGAGAATCCTCTATAGCTTTGGTCTCTGGTCCAGACAGAGAATACAATCGACCCAGAGGTGGTGTAATGCCTGGGAGAAGATCAATGAGACAAGCATAAGGACAGTGCGGGGGGAAGGAAGTAGCACGTGCCTTGCTGAACACTTCCAGGAGGACATGGTATTCTGTGGGGATAGCTGAGACATCCACAGTCTTGCTAACATTCAGAGGAAGATGACTTGAGGAAGGCTGGCAAAATGGGCTCCAACCCAGGATGGAGCTTGTGGTCCAATCCATTGGATTGTGCTTTTGAAGCCAGGAAAATGCCAAAACAACCGGAACATGGGGAGATGCAATGAGGAGGAACTGCATTGTCTCACTGTTATTACCAGAAACCCGTAATTGAACGGGCACAGTACTATGGGTGACTTCCCCTATAGAGCGGCCATCCAGTGCCCTAGCATCCGTGAGCACAGAGAGAGGCTGAGTGTGAATACCAAGCTCCGACGCTATCGTGGCATCCATATGACTCTGGGGCTGATGAATGTCTGTAAGCACTTGGAGAGACTGAGATTGGTCTCCCCACAGCACAAGAGCAAAAAAGGTTGGGCGGGTGATGGGAAATTAGGGGACTCCCAGTCTGACTCACCATAGTACTGGTACCCACTAGAGACAAGGGTTTCCTAATAGGGCAGGTAGCTATAAAATGTCCTGCCCCTCCACAGTACAGACAACAGTTAGTATTCATCCTTCGTGAGCTTTCCCCAACTGATAACCTAGCTCTTCCCAAATGCATAGGCTCAGGAGTATCCAACTCACCCGTCGTGGATTCCCGAGAGGGCTCTGGTGGCTTCCAATCCTCTCGTAAGAGCTGGCTTCGGAAACTTCCAGAATCCCTTGAAGGTGAACGCGCCATAGCGGGTGCGCGAGTGTGCCTGAGACCAGACCGCCTCTCACTCTTGCGGTCCTTTAGGCGTCCATCAATTTTAATGGTAAGGGCAAGAAAAGAGTCGAGATCCATCTGCAATTCCCGAGCAGCTAGCTCATCCTTTACCGCATCAGATAATCTGTGCAAAACAAAGTATCGGAAAGAAACTCCAGATTCCAGGCACTCTTGGCGGCCAATGTGCGAAAATCAACCGCGTAGTCTGCCACACTACGGGAGTTGGCGTAAAGTCAAGCAATTTACTGGCCGCCTTTCTTCCGGAAACCAGAGACTCAAATACCTTTCTCACTTCTGCCATGAATTCCTCCAGATGACCACAAACGGCAGATTGTTGCTCCCAAACTGCCATAGCCCAGGAGAGCGCCCTTCCCGACATTAGTGTAATAATATACGCTATCTTCGACCTGTCTCAAGGAAACGAAGATGGCTCTAGCTCAGAAATAAGCGAGCACTGAGAAAGAGAACCCAGGCAGGTACCAGGATTCCCTGAATATCGCTCCAGAGGAGGTAAGCAGAGTTCTCGGGGAGCCGGGATGGGCTGTATGAACTCACCACAGATAGGTGAAGAATTACTGGGTGATTGGGGTTTGTCAGAGGTAGCCTCTGAGCCAACTCCCTCATTTGCTCCATAATAGCCTTTAACCCATGGTCGTGGCGTTCCGTCAAGGACCTGAGCCCTTCCAAAAGGCCCTGTAGAGACACCTCATGTCTCCTAATGGTGGCTCCCTGCAGGGAGACAGCCTGGTGGAGCTGGTCCAAGTCTGCTGGGTGACACCCACAAGGTGAGACCCAGATGCAGACACCGGAGGCAGATGGTTGAAGTCTTACAATGTTGAATCATCCAAAGGGGTTGGCAAGAGAATGGTCGTGGACAGGCAAAAAAGTCAAAATCAGAGTCCAGGAGGTACAGAGTGGAAGACAGGCTCGTGGTCAAGGCAGGCAGAATGGTCAGGCAGGCGGGTACAGAGTCCAGAAATAGGCAAGGGTCAAAACCAGGAGGACTAGAAAAAGGAGAATAGCAAAAAGGAGTATGGGAAAACCACACAGGTTGACTTGACTAAACATACACACACACCTCTTTCTTTCCCTCTACCCCGCTCTTTCTATCACCCCACCTCTCTCTTTCTTTACCTACATGTATACTCCTCTTTTCCTCTTCTGACCCCCTCTCTCTCTCCTTCATTCTCACCCTTTCTCTCTCTCAGCCTGGCTGTTATTTCTCCGTATGTTTTGACTGTGCTACCTGAGCTGGTCTGTGCTGTGGGCCTGTGGCAGGTCTCTGGCAGGCAGCAGTGTTGGAGGGAGGCTTGGTGGTCTGCGTGTGACATGGAGAAGGGCCCACCGGCACCGCAGCAGCCCCGCTGAGGCCAGATCTACAGCTGTCCCACCCTGCCAGGGCCTCTGCTTACAGTCACTGTGAGTTACAACCGTTGCACCTCACTCACACACACGCGATACACGCTGACAGGCGCACACACACACAGAGGCGAATGCCCCCCCCCCCTACTAGCAGCCACACACACACTGCAGACACAAATGCTGAGGCAATATATATTCCTACCAGGAGCTTATGCCCTCTGAGAAAGCCCATTCCCACTGGGCTTGTTAAAGACAGGCCATGTAGAAAGAGCACATTTAAAGCCCACACATCAAATACAGGGGCAATGTAATGTGTAGCTAATAGCTCTCTGTGCATGCACACCTCCACACACACACACACACAGCGTACCAGAGGGCACGCACACACACACACACACCCAGTACCAGAGGGCTTGCATACACACACACGCTGTACCAGAGGGCACACACACACGCCGTACTAGAGGGCACACACACACACACACACACACATCCTGTACCAGAGGGCATGCACACACGCCGTACCAGAGGGCGCGCACACACACACACACACACACACAGCGTACCAGAGGGCACGCACACACACACACACCCAGTACCAGACGGCTTGCATACACACACACGCTGTACCAGAGGGCACACACACACGCCGTACTAGAGGGCACACACACACACACACACACACATCCTGTACCAGAGGGCATGCACACACGCACACACACACACACCGTACCAGAGGGCACGCACACACACGCCGTACCCGAGGGCACACACGCCGTACCAGAGGGCGCGCACACACACACACACACACACAGCGTACCAGAGGGCACGCACACACACACACCCCGTACCAGAGGGCACACACACCCTGTACCAGAGGGCATGCACACGCACACACACACAATGGATAACCCCCGCCAGGGGCCAGACGCACACATAGACGAATGATCCTTAATAGAGGACACACACAAACTCCCAAAGCCCTCAATCACAGGCGTGTACAGGCCCAGCATACATGTTTATATCCACAGATCAATCCAGCTGATCCAGCAGCAGTCCGACCTTGACCTTACAGGTCAACAATGCTCTCTGTCTCTCCATTATTGGTGAGATGTTTGGACACAGCTTGTAGCAGGTTGATGAGGCCAGAACTGATATTGGATTTCATAACCCTATAATGCTATAGCCCAATCATTGAAATGCTACAATTTGTCTTGTTGTTTGTTCTACAGCAAGGATAACATCCCCTGAAGGTGCGTGTGTGTTTCTATCTAGTGTAGTCACGTGTGTGTGTGTTCATGTATGTATGTATGTGTGTGTGTCTGAATGTAATACAGTATCTCATACAACAATCACAGGGTGGATTGCTCCTTGGTCCACAGGAGAGGATGGATGGAGAGAAGATGGATGGATGGATGGATAGAGACTAGATATGGATGGAGAGCGGATGGATAGAGAATAGACTAGAGATGGATGGATAGAGAATAGGTATGGATGGAGAGAGGTTAGATAGAGGATAGACTAGAGATGGATGGAGAGAGGCATGGGTATGGATGAATGGTGAGTGGAGGACCTGCAGTACTAAAAGCCGGCAACCCAGACCACACACACTCACTCACAGGGACCGAACAGCACTCACAGATCTGCTCCTTGGTCCACTGCTACCACATGCTAAAACACTTAGATACAACACACACACAAAAATATAGCAAAATGCTAAATGTGAAGTGCCAAGCACATTCAAAGTACATTCCCGAGACACAGACTGCCAGTCAGTCAGACATAAACACACGTTCTTGTGTGCGTTGTTGCCATGCGATGGTGATGAGCAGCACATGACATGAATGGGGCGTGGAGCCCAACCTCTTATCAGACAAAGGAGATACACAGAAAGGAGGGTAAGGGGGAGGAGGGTAAAGGGGGAGGAGGAGGGTAAGGGGGGGGGGGGGGGGGGGGGAGGAGGAGGGTAAGGGGGGGGGGGGGGGGGGGGGGGGGGAGGGAGGAGGAGGGTAAGGGGAGGGAGGAAGAGGGTAAGGGGGACGTGCCGCCCCAGACTGCAGTCATGAGGTCTCCATCCCGTTCGGCACGCCGGGTCCCATGGGTAAAAGGCCATAAAGAAAACTTTGTGCCAGAGCTAAAAATCCCCCTCACACAGTCAAGAGTCACAACACACACACAGGAACGGGACTGCGTAAATCAATGCCACTCGCCACCTGAGTACACCTCTGGCTTTGAGTTGAGGACGTCCAGACAAGCTATTTCACACACACGCTGTTCATGTGACCCCATAAATTCACTTCCTTTTCTGTATGTCTTGACCGAAAAGTTGTGTTTGTCAATAAAATGGATGATTTGCGAGTATATATGTTGTGTGGGAGTCATTATTGTGTTCACTTAGTGGGGGATTCATGCCCTTTCTATGCCATCCTCTCTATGCATATTCTGACCTTGAATTTAAGCATGAGGAAACGCATGACAGCCAGCTATTCATTTGGGCTGGAGATCATAGCTGGAGGTGTGTCTACAAATACGCCGTATTCTGCCCCTGACTCAATTCCCTCATAATTCCACCACCTTTACTTGTGAGGAAACCATGAATAAGGCCGAGCACCTGTCGGTTCCAGGTGGAAAAACCTACTACTTCCGATGGAAATAACACCATTCTCCATGCACTATAATGTATAAATTGATAAGAGCTAGGTAAATGAGTAATCCGTTTGGAGAAGGGGATTGTCATTACCATTAGCAATTGCTTTAGATCGTTGTTCTTTATGATCGCTGGAGATGAATGTGAAACCAAGTCAAATGGAAGCAAACTGAAAATCATATTAACATGATCTGCATTTTGGCCCCTTTTCCACAGTGAAGAAGGCTATAAATAGCTGTGCCATTATTCCGAATTTTAATTGTATGTCCTCCTAATTTGCCGGGATGAAATTTGGAGGTCCAAGCTATACAGTTCTGTAGCGCCGAACCTACCGGGTTGATTTATGCGCTCTAGAATGTTTTAATTATATTGCCCGGCTTTTCTCAATTTAAAAACTATTGGTAGCCACCGTCAGTTATTTCCACAAACATTTAAAACGGTCACTTTAGTGTTTGTTTCCTTTAATATGTACATTTGGCATCATTCCTTTATATTCCATTCCGTTTACCTTTCTTTCCTCTGTCATGGCCGTGTAGTTGTTCCTGAGGGTTGCTAGCAATAGAATATCATATTAAGCTAATGCTGTACAATAATTTGAGATATGTAGCCTAAAGTGCATTCAGAAAGTATTCAGACCCCTTGACTTTTCACACATTTTGTTAAATTACAGGCTTATTCTAAAATGGATTATATTATTTTTTTTACCCCTCATCAATCTACACACAATACCCTATAATAACAAAGCAAAAGCAGGTTAGACATTTTTGCTCATTTATTCAAAATAAAAAACAGGCACATGACAGCCCGCTTGGAGACACCTAAAGGACTCTCAGACCATGAGAAACAAGACTCTCTGGTCTGATGAAACCAATATTGAACTCTTTGGCCTGAATGCCAAGCGTCACGTCTGGAGGAAACCTGGCACCATACCTACGGTGAAGCATGGTGGTGGCAGCTTTTTAAACCTGGAACCTGGTACACGGATCACGACAACTTGACCGTTGTCATTCCAGTTCCATGATTAGTGAGGAATAGATTATTTATAGGACTTTTGTTCAACCCCTATTGTACACTTTTCAATATTTCATGGTTTGAACAATTTGAATATGGCAACTTTCAAGATGAATCAAACCAATGTATTTTTTTATTCATCAATATATTTTGTTCGTAAAGGCTCTCCAAACCTGTTTTCTTTATGATTCATAAATTATTTCCTAATTCTAAATGATCTACAAGATCAGAGTATTTTTTTATCTACCAATTGGTGCAGAAATATGTCATTGATCCCTAACGTTCCCTCAATTATAATGAGTCTGTCGAGAAAATTATAATTTAAGTACACCATATTAGAAGAGTTGGCTTTAGATAAATGTACTGAAAGTCCCATTGAATGAAAACTCCATGAGGAAACTTGTTGGCCAGCAAGTGGGAGGGTTTTCAATGGTTTAATTAAATGTATTCCTCTCCCAAATAACTCCTTGCACACCTGCATAAGTTAAGTCTGAATACCAAATACTGTGAAGTGCTTAAATGAAAATGCATAGGAAAGCCATATAAAATCTGAACCAGGCCCTTTTTCTAACAGAGCTAAACTCTCAATCTCTTATCCTCTGTGTCAACCTTCTTCTATGTGTGTCTCAGTGAATGTGTTTACATGCACAGTAATTCGATATTAAAAAAGGTAGAGATGCAAGACTTCGCTCTCACGCGGTATCTGCGCATGATCACGGGTTTGCTTCACGCTCTTACCGAAGTTGAGCCTTGCGATTCAGCGCTCTTGGTTGTGGAAATTGACCCGCTATGCTGTTTACTTTCTGCATCTACTTCGTATCACGGAGTCTACCTTTAAGCAAATTATGGCAAAACTCAGTTTGGCATAGGTTACTCTGATTATCTTAAACCTAAAGCAGATCTTTTTCTCCATATCAAATAATTTCTGAGTAACAATGAAGTACCTTACTGTGATTGTTTTCAATTAAAATAGTCCAAAAGAAACAAAAATAGCTCCTTAGCAAAGAGCGATTTTTGGGAGTGGGCAGGGGACTGAACTAGCTGTTATTGGCAGAGCAGTTTGGAACTCTCTTTTTATTGGTCTATTAACTCATTTACCACCTAGAGATGTCACCAGGCAGGCCAAAACTCCCCCACCAAAACAGGCTGAAATTTCAGGCGGTCTTTTCAAACAGCTCTGACACTAAACTGCACTGTAATTTTCACAGTATTGTGGTGAGGGAGGACGTCACTAAAACATGAACTAATTGCTCGCACTTGTGCTTGCTTGCAAGACTCTGCCCGGGACGCTGAGAAACTTTTAAGGCAGAGCCGAGAGCGCAGGCTGGTCTTGGCAGGGGAGCTGTGCTTTGATGAACGTTGGGGGATTGCAGACTGTAGCTCAGTGTGGTGGGGGGGGGGGGGGGGGGGGGGGGGGTCTATGTCTCTATTATCACCTGTGGGTCTCTGGACAGTGTGTAGGCTATTATGCCCCTGCAGTGAATCGCATGTTTGTACAATTAAGCTTTTCATTGGGCTAAGCCCGGTTTGCAGTGAAGTAGTAGTAGATACTTCAGTTCTCCTTAAATGTGCAGTACCAGTCAAAAGTTTGGACACACCAACTCATTCCAGGGTTTTTCTTTATTTTGACTATTAAATGGTGATGGTCGGATTTGCGTTTATCGTCGAAGAAATGAGCGTTACACCGACGCCTGTACTCTGTAGCGGGATCTATTTGGAGGTGGAGGGTCCATCATGGTCTGGAGCGGTGTGTCACAGCATCATCGGACTGAACTTGTTGTCATTGCAGGAAATCTCAATGCTGTGTGTTACAGGGAAGACATCCTCCTCCCTCATGTGGTACCCTTCCTGCAGGCTCATCCTGACATGACCCTCCAGCATGACAATGCCACCAGCCATACTGCTCGTTCTGTGTGTTACAGGGAAGACATCCTCCTCCCTCATGTGGTACCCTTCCTGCAGGCTCATCCTGACATGACCCTCCAGCATGACAATGCCACCAGCCATACTGCTCGTTCTGTGTGTTACAGGGAAGACATCCTCCTCCCTCATGTGGTACCCTTCCTGCAGGCTCATCCTGACATGACCCTCCAGCATGACAATGCCACCAGCCATACTGCTCGTTCTGTGTGTTACAGGGAAGACATCCTCCTCCCTCATGTGGTACCCTTCCTGCAGGCTCATCCTGACATGACCCTCCAGCATGACAATGCCACCAGCCATACTGCTCGTTCTGTGTGTTACAGGGAAGACATCCTCCTCCCTCATGTGGTACCCTTCCTGCAGGCTCATCCTGACATGACCCTCCAGCATGACAATGCCAAAAGCCATACTGCTCATTCTGTGCGGGATTTCCTGCAACACAGGAATGTCAGTGTTCTGCCATGGCCAGGGAAGAGTCCGGATCTCAATCCCATTGAGCACGTCTGTTGGAAGAGTGGGGTAACATCTCACAGCAAGATCTGCCACACCAGATATTGACTGTTACTTTTGATTTTGACCCCCCTTTGTTCAGGGACACATTATTCCATTTCTGTTGGTCACATGTCTGTGTAACTTTTCAGTTTATGTCTCAGTTGTTTAATCTTGTTATGTTTATACAAATATTTACGCAAAAAAGTGTTGATTAAATAAAAATATACTTAATATGAGATTCTTCAAATAGCCACCCTTTGCCTTGATGACAGCTTTGCACACTATTGGTATTCTCTCAATCAGCTTCATGAGGTAATCATCTGGAATGCATTTCAATTAACAGGTGTGCCTTGTTAAAAGTACATTTGTGGAATTTCTTTCCTTCTTAATGTGTTTGAGCCAGTCAGTTGTGTTGTGACAGGGTAGGGGTGGTATACAGAAGATAGCCCTATTTGGTAAAAGACCAAGTCCATATTTTGGCAAGAACAGCTGAAATAAGCAAAGAGAAACGACAGTCAATACGGAACATTAAGAACTTTGAACTTTTCTTCAAGTGTGGTCGCAAAAACCAAGCGCTATGATGAAACTGGCTCTCATGAGGACCGCCACAGGAAAGGAAGATCCAGAGTGACTTCTGCTGCAGGGGATAAGTTCATTAGAGTTACCAGCCTCAGAAATTACAGCCCAAATAAATGCTTCAAAGTTCAAGTAACAGACAACATCTCAACATCAATTATTCAGAGGAGATTGTGAATCAGGCCTTCATTTTTTTTTTACCTTTATTTAACTAGGCAAGTCAGTTAAGAACAAATTCTTATTTTCAATGACAGCCTAGGAACAGTGGGTTAACTGCCTGTTCAGGGGCAGAATGAGATATTTGTACCTTGTCAGCTCAGGGGTTTGAATTTGCAACCTTCCGGTTACTAGTCCAACGCTCTAACCACTAGGCTACCCTGCCGCCCCATGGTTGACTTGCTGCAAAGAAACCACTACTAAAGGACACCAATAATGAGAAGAGACTTGCTTGGGCCAAGAAACGCGAGCAATGGACATTAGACCCGTGAAAATCTCTTCTTTGGTTTGAGATTTTTTATTTGAGATTTTTGGTTCCAACCGCTGTGTTTTTGTGAGACGCAGGTGAATGGATGGTCTCCGCATGTGTGGTTCCCACTGTGAAGCATGGGGGAGGTGGTATGATGGTACTTTGCTGCTGACACAGTCTGTGATTTTATTTAGAATTCAAGGTACACTTAACCAGCATGGCTACCATAGCATCTGCAGCGACACGCCTTCCCATCTGGTTTGCGCTTAGTGGGACTATCATTTGTTTTTCAACAGGACAATGATCCAACACACCTCCAGGCTGTGTATGGGCTATTTGACCAAGACAGAAAGTGATGGAGTGCTGCATCAGATGACCTGGCCTCCACAATCTCCCAACCTCAACCCAATTGAGATGGTTTGGGATGAGTTGGACTGCGGGGTGAAGGAAAAGTAGCCAACAAGTGCTCAGCATATGTGGGAACTCTTTCAAGACTGTTGGAAAAAGCATTCCAGGTGAAGCTGGTTGAGAGAATGCCAAGCGTGTGCAAAGCTATCATCAAGGCAAAGGGTGGCTACTTTGAAGAATCTAAAATATAACACACTTTTTTTTGCTTATTACATGATTCCATATGTGTTATTTCATAGTTTTGATGTCTTCACCATTCTATAATGTAGTACAATATATAATAGTACAAATAAAGAAAAACCCTGGAATTAGTAGGTGTGTCAACTTTTGACTGGTACTGTATATCTCACTAGTGTGTGTGTGTGTGTATGTAGTGTAACTTCATAGCACGTTAGCACACTTAATAGCCTGTGTGCCTTACACCTTCAGGTCATTGCAGCCGTCCTGATTGGGTTACAGAGACTGCAGGAATTTAGTAGGTCACCTAGCATTTCATGCACGTCATCTTATGAAACGGTGTATTTAATAAAAGTTCAATGTTAGCTTTATGTGTGATGAGTTTTGGTGTGTCCTAACCTCCGCTGCCGGACCATACCGGTCAGACAAAGGGGGTGGCAGCCTCACGCTACTCTGCTCAATCCAGTTCTTGCTCCCTCTCTCAGGTGGTCAAGCAAACTTCATTACAGTATTATTCCAACCGCATAATGTGGAAATATATATAACACAGGTAAATTACGTTTTTGGCGGCACTGGGCCTTTTATCGGGTCGGATAGGATAAACTGTCCATGTCAACCAGATTGTATGGGAAATCAGTCTTCTTGCAAAGCATGTAAACATTTGAATCAAACTATTATTAAATCAGAGTATTCACAAAGATCATATTATGAAAATGCATGTACAAATGTACCCAATGAGAGGACATAGCCTACATCTCAGCATGTCCCAATGAGAGGAAATAGCCTACATCTCAGCATGTCTCAATGAGAGGACAGCCTACATCTCAGCATGTCTCAATGAGAGGACATAGCCTACATCTCAGCATGTCTCAATGAGAGGACATAGCCTACATCTCAGCATGTCCCAATGAGAGGACATAGCCTACATCTCAGCATGTCCCAATGAGAGGAAATAGCCTACATCTCAGCATGTCTCAATGAGAGGACATAGCCTACATCTCAGCATGTCTCAATGAGATGACTCAAAAGTCAACTACACAATATATTTTATGAATCACAAATACTAAATTATCTACAAGATCAGAGTCTTTTTAAATCTACCAATTGGTGCAGAAATGGAGGGGAATGTGCATATATTTAGATGGCTTCCTGTCATCGATCCCTAACCTTCTGAACCGTTCTCTCAATTAGAAGGGAAACCTTTCTTCTTGCAAAGCATGTCAACGTTTGAATCAAACTATTATATTACAATCAGAGTATTCACAATGATCGCATTATCGAATGCATGTCAAATGTAACCATCCCAAAAGTCAACTACACACGTGACTGTCTTTATGAGTGTGTCTGGTATTGAATTAGCAGCAGGAATTTAAAAGAGGGTCAAATCAAATTGAGGGGAAGGGAAGTATACAGTGTTGGCTGGTTGATCACAAGGCATTGAGAGGAAAAGCCCCAGGCAGGCAACCCAAGCTGGCACCAGGCCAGCCACCCAGAGCCCTTTTATATTTAAGGAACACTTAAAGAAACTGTGTGGAGTACAGGGGACTGGGTTCACCAACAGACTGATATGAAAAAGGCCTGATTGCTTGTGTTGTAACTGTAAGAAATGGTATTTAACATGGTGGAATCACTATGGTAGCTTCGAGCCAGGTGACAGAAGCAGCTGTTGGGTGTGTTAATGTGTTGTTTTGACGCACTACGTGTCATGATGAAGTTAGCGAATAAAGATGTGTTAGAGTCGAGTGTGTACAAAGGTAAACGGCCTCGAGTGTCACGACTTGAGTTTTATGTTATGGGACAGACGCTTTGCTTTCACGGTAATGCATCTAGCCACTCTGCATGAGGTTCCTTGGGCGGCGCAAATTAAATGGGGGTAGGATTAGCTTATCGAGTTACCCCTTGCACCTCAACACGCACACACAGTAAGAATAAAATGACAGTCGTGGGGGATCTGTGAGGTTTAACAGGGGACGTGTGAAGAATCGCGTCTAGGTGATGATTCAGACACCTGCTTCAATGACACAAAACCTGAGATTTCAGCTGCTATGTAAAACCAATGACACTCCATTTCCCATGCAAAGCAAATGAGAGAGAGTGGGAGACATCTAGGCTCTGAGGGGAAAAGCAATGTGCTAATCTTCTAACCTTGTTTACTTCCCCATCTCTTTGACTGGGTGACTTGTTCCCACTTATACAGACAAGAGGACACACACACACACACACACACACACACACACACACACACAAGTTACACACAGTTCAGGTGAATGCATTCAGTTGTACAATTGACTAGGTATCCCCCTTTCCCTTTCACACACACTCTGCTGATGAGTCACCAGCATACCAAGCATGACAAGCACGCTGCATTCTCAGACTACCAAAAGGTCTAACACTTCAGAGTGGAGTTGAAGTGGTGCATTAAGTCATGTTTAAATGCATTTCAGGCGACGCGCTTCAGCTGTTACCTTACAGAGTCATCTTCCTGGTTCACACAGAGGCCAAACCATCCATTGAGTCTCATTCGCTGTGCTGACTTAGCCTAACTTAGTGCAGTGATACAATGTGGTCTGTTGGTATTAACCATGTGGCCATGCTGAGTGTCCTATAGACTCACAGATTTTGTGATAAAACCTACAGTACTAATAACTCTTAGATGAGTGGGAGGCTGGCGAGGAGAGCCCCACCCTGGAGGACCATTCAGACAATCCATCAGCCCCACCCTGGTGGACCATTCAGACAGTCCTCAAGCCCCACCCTGGAGGACCATTCAGACAGTCCTCAAGCCCCACCCTGGAGGACCATTCACAGTCCACGAGCCCCACCCTGGAGGACCATTCAGACAGTCCTCAAGCCTCACCCTGGAGGACCATTCAGACAGTCCACGAGCCTCACCCTGGAGGACCATTCAGACAGTCCACCAGCCCCACCCTGGAGGACCATTCAGACAGTCCACCAGCCCCACCCTGGAGGACCATTCAGACAGTCCACCAGCCCCACCCTGGAGCTGCATCAGAAGGCCCACGCACACAGGCCAGTGGGACCAGCCCAGGATTGTCAACCATGCAGACACTCCTCATCTGTACTTCCCCTAGCACTACTGCCAGACACAGAGCAGGCCGGCCCCCAGAGAGCTGGAAGATAAAGCAGATAATCGGGGGGCTAAAACCGACGTGTATTCTAAAAACACAGCCTTTGGGACACAACACACTGCTCCATTGACATTAACATGTAGGTGGACAACAGGCTTGAGTCTCTCCCGGCTGCCTTCTCTTCTCCTCCTCTTCCCATGCGAATGCGTCCGGGATCTGTTTATTCTTGATAAGTACATACAGCTGTCAGCGTCCAGCGAACAATGTTGGCAGCTCCACATGTGCAACAACAGGCAGGGGACACATTACAGATCCTATTCTCAGAGGTACTACACTAGCTATCTACTCTACTCCATGTACAGACCAGTGTGTGTGTGTGTGTGACCTCCAAGCCACATTACAGTGTGTGTGTGTGTGTTCGGAGGGTTGAAGTGATTCACAGCAATCATTCAATGGTCATATGATGTGTATCCAGCTCAACTCAATGCTACCTTTTGGTTAGATATGCACTGTAGAATGTAGATTGGCCTACAGATGTTTTGGTTAGATATGCACTGTAGAATGTATTGGCCTACAGATGTTTTGGTTAGATATGCACTATAGAATGTATTGGCTTACAGATGTTTTGGTTAGATACGCACTATAGAATGTAGATTGGCCTACAGATGTTTTGGTTAGATATGCACTATAGAATGTAGATTGGCCTACAGATATTTTGGTTAGATATGCACTATAGAATGTAGATTGGCCTACAGATATTTTGGTTAGATATGCACTATAGAATGTAGATTGGCCTACAGATATTTTGGTTAGATATGCACTATAGAATGTAGATTGGCCTACAGATATTTTGGTTAGATATGCACTATAGAATGTAGATTGGCCTACAGATATTTTGGTTAGATATGCACTATAGAATGTAGATTGGCCTACAGATATTTTGGTTAGATATGCACTATAGAATGTAGATTGGCCTACAGATATTTTGGTTAGATATGCACTGTCGAATGTAGATTGGCCTACAGATGTTTTGGTTAGATATGCACTGTAGAATGTAGATTAACCTACAAATGTTTTGGTTAGATATGCACTGTAGAATGTAGATTGGCCTACAGATGTAGGATCTTGATTTAGAATAGAATAAAACTTTGTCCATCCATCCAGGTTGGATGTTGTTGTTCTTTGGCATCACCTTCCATTAAAAGGATCACATACAGTCTCATTTCATACACATTTAAACCAGTCAGTCCATCACATTGCATACACTAAAAACATAAGAGGACATTTGATACATTCACTCACAACTGACCGCTGTCCCAAACTGCACTGGATAAATAAGGACATATACTGACACAATTGACTTTGCATTTAGTAGTCCAACAGCACAAGGAACCAATAAATGTTCGAACACGTTCTTCTTGGCCATGGGCACCGGCCAGAGGGAAGTCTCTCAAACGGAGGGTGTAGAGGGTGGGAGGGGTCGGCGGTTTGCTACAGCAGAAAAATAACCCTGTAGCAACAGGAAATGTGAATTATTACGTGGATTATAATTAAATGGACATGTTTGCAGGGATTGATACATTTTTTCATGAGAGAAAATAAACATTTCAAAATGGAAATTAAACTCCAGAAGCCTTTTTAAACCTCAAATACACACGTTTTAAATGTTCTGCATTGTGATCAAATTATGATGTTAGTTATATAGTTTATGAAAATATATTCAAAATGGTCATCTAAACCCAATTAAGTATAAGAAAACAAACCAGTCATTATTACATTATTCCCACAAAACCTCCGCCTACTATCAATCTAGCCCGCCTTAAAGTAAACATTGTAATATTTTCAAATCCCACATAAATATTACGAGATTCTGTTATGTTCTGTTAATAGCTGACATGTTCCACTGCTGAACCAGTTGATCAGGAACAGAGAGAGGAGGCCTCAGTGTACATCCCAAATGGCACCCCATTCCCTATAGAGTGCACTACTTTTGACCAGGGCCCATAGGTCTCTGGCTAAAAGTAGTGCACTATATAGGGAATGGGGTGCCATTTGGGACGCAGACTCAGTGTGTACTCCACTTCACGGCATTTATGTCTACCTGGTAGGAAAGCAGACTGTAAATCACACTGGAAAACGATAATGCATGTGATTGGTTCTTGTGAGGTTGGTGCCGACTGCTCGGCGCTAAATAAGCTGAGAAGTGAAGTTGTGGGGGTGATGATCTAGGCCTTGTCATGGTGCTATTTAAAGTGATACACCCTCAACTAGAGGTGGACTGATTAACCACCGATACCGATTTTTGGAGGACCAAAAAAAGCCAGAACCAATTAATCAGACGATCGATATATATATATATATTTTTTTTTGTAATATTGACAATTACAACAATACTGAATGAACAATTAACACTTATTTTAACTTAATATAATACATAAATAAAATCTATTTAGTCTCAAATAAATAATGAAACAAGCTGAATTTGGTTTAAATAATGCAAAAACACAGTGTTGGAGAAGAAAGTAAAAGTGTAACGGCTTTCTTCTGTAGACGAAGGATCGGACCAAAGCGCAGTATGGTTAGAGTTCAACATGTTTAATAAAGACTATAAACGTGAACACTACAAAATACCAAAACAACAAATGTGAAAAACCGAACCAGTCCTATCTGGTGCATAGACACAAAGACAAAAGACAAGAAACAATCACCCACAAAACCCAACACAAAACAGGCTACCTAAATATGGTTCCCAATCAGAGACAATGACTAACACCTGCCTCTGATTGAGAACCATATCAGGCCAAACATAGAAATGGGAAAACTAGACACACAACATAGAATGCCCACTCAGCTCACGTCCTGACCAACACTAAAACAAAGAAAACACATTAGAACTATGGTCAGAACGTGACAAAGAGAGTAAAAGTGCAATATAAGAAAGTAAAAGTGCAATAAAATAACAGTGCAATATAATGCCATGTAAAAAAGCTAACGTTTAAGTTCCTTGCTCAGAACATATGAAAGCTGGAGGGTCAATATTCCCAGTTCTTCAATATTCCCAGTTAAGAAGTTTTTGGTTGTAGTTATTATAGGAATTATGACGCGTCGACTATTTCTCTCCATATCATTTGTATTTCATATACCTTTGACTATTGGATGTTTTAATAGGCACTTTAGTATTGCCAGCCTAATCTCGGGAGTAGGCTTGAAGTCATAAACAGCGCTGTGCCTCCAACATTGCTAAGAGCTGCTGGCAAACGCAATAAAGTTTGAATGAATGCTTACGAGCCTGCTGATGTACTTATACTTATTTTCCACCATAATTTGCAAATAAATTCATTAAAAATCCTACAGTGATTATCTGGATTTTTTTTCCATTTTGTCTGTCATAGTTGAAGTGTACCTATGATGAAAATTACAGGCCTCTCTCATCTTTTTAAGTGGGAGAACTTGCACAATTGGTGGCTGACTAAATACTTTTTTGCCCCACTGTATATGCAACGCAGGACAAGCTCGTTAACCTAGTAATATCATCAACCATGTGTAGTTAACTAGTGATTATGTGAAGATTGATTGTTTTTCAAAAAACAAGGTTAATGCCAGCTAGTAACTTACCTTGGCTCCTTGCTGCACTCGCGTAACAGATGATCAGCCTGACACACAATTTCCTTGTGGATTGCAATGTCATTGGCCACAATCGGTGTCCAAATATGACGATTACCGATTGTTATGATAACTTATGTAATGATAACTTGAAAATCTGATTAAATCGGTCGCCCTCTACCCTTAACTACATCTTATGTAGACGAAAAGGAAAGGACCTGTTTCACTGCCCGGCTACAATTGAGTGATTCAGGCATTGTGCCATATTTAATGTCAATGATGATGAAAGTGACAAGGCATAAACTATATTGCTCCATTACCCAGACAACTGTGAAAGGGACATCATTCTGGACATCACTGTTTTGCTACAGTAGGAGATCTCCAGTTCCAACACCAGCCCCCATTACCTAATGAAACACACAACTTCACCCCAAGACTTAACTGGGTCGCAATCTCCAATCACCCATCTCCTCTCCAATCACATGCGCACACACACAAACATGACACCCTACTCAACAGTCCTGTTTTTTCCGACGGCCACTGCATTGCACACGGAGAGCAGACAGACGGTTTTGCCATCCCTGCTCTTAAAATAGCCCAGTTAGCACACCGGGGTCAGATGGTTTTGAAATGCTGCTGGAGCTGGAGGGGCTGGAAGGACACGTGGAGGGCTTCGAGTGGTCCCGAGGCCTCAAGGAGGAGGTATCGCACTCCAATGACAATGAGAGAGAGACCAGAGAGAGAGAGGGAGGTACGGGGGGGGGGCTCTATAAGCTGACGGAGGGAGGAGTGAGGCGAGAGAGGGGAGACTCGAGGAGAGGCTAAGAAAACACCTGTGGCTTTCTCCCTCAGGAGACACGAGGAGAGCACTCGAAGGTCCTCGACGGGAGTAAATATATGACCCACCAGTGGAAACAACATGGCCGCTGGTAGTCTGATAAAATGCATGTGGTGAGGGAGGGGGGGGGGGACCCTGGCAGGTGGAGAGGGCATTCGCTTCATTGATTATTCATTAGCTTGTCCGATGACAGTGGAATACCTTTCATTTCTGCTTACGGATAAGATCAGGCAGACAACATCCGTAGATAAGTGCAGTGTTCTGAATGTGGTGTTCTAAATAAGGATCCTTCTGGACCTACATCACGCAATGGTGTTTGAGAAAATACTCTGAGAATTGCAGAGTATCACGTGACTAGCTACAGTATGTGCATATCAACTACAACTCACGCTGTGATAAGTCAATCGACAGTATCCCAGGCAGTATTGACAGATCTGATGGGGAAAGCTGTTTGGTGAAATCTACTCTCACTTCATCATCATCCTAGGGACTGAGTTGGGCTATTGATTGGTCAGAAAGTAGGCCAACGCCTACCGTAGCAGGAGAACATGCAGTCTCCTAATGATTTGACCACATCAGTACCCTCCCCCTCCCTCTCCCCTCAGGGCAGCAGTTAGAAGAGAGTGAGTCATGGTAGAAACGGAACAAAAAGAACCATTCAAAACACCCAGTAACACCAGATCAACTCTAGCCAAGAACTCTTAAACCACCCCTCCTCCTCCCTCTATCTCCAGGCAAAACCAGCTCACCAGACTGCTATGGCTGCGGTGAGACCCAGCCAATCCGGATGTCTCTGAGTAACTGTCTCCCCTCCGCCCTCACCATTTTGACTGTTCTTTCTAAAAACCACCATGGAGACAACCCTCCCCTGGAGTCCTGAACCACATCAGAGAAACTTCTGTTATGGCGTCCTGGCATTAGAGAGAGGAGAACCATACCAAATACCTTACCCAAATGCTGCTGAATCTTCTAATCTGGGATCAGTTTCCCCTCTCAGATCATATTGAATAAGATTGTGTGGGCAGGGAGGACCTGATCCTAGATCAGCACTAGATCAAAGAGGAGAAACATACCAGATCCATTACCCAATCAAACTGCAGTCTTGACAGTTTAATTTCTCCCAGTTGGAAGGTACTTCCAAATCCTTCCTTCCTAACCAACTAACTAGACCCTCGTCCCACGCATGCTGCCCTCAACGGGTTCCTATTGGTTCCCAGGCAGGCCCACTCTCCAGCTCCATCCACATTTGACAATTTCCCATGGTGACGGACGGCTGAGCGGTTCTGGACCGTAGCCGGACAAATCAGTCAGCTGGAATTTATAGGGATGCGTCACAAAAGGGCTCTGGCCTAAAGTAGTGTACATAGGGAATAGTGTGCCATTTGGGACGTATTGTTTGTTTATAGCAATAAACTGGACAAGGATTGACGTCATCTGGTAACACTGACACGTACGAGGATGTTCTTCAGAACACGTACACATCTACAGGCGCCACTTATTGCAATACATGTGTGTCTATGGTTGATAGGCATTAACTATAAAGACAGGTGCAGAGCCTGTTGTCTTGCAGGAACGCTCACGGCTCAAATCACATGTTTACTCCCACCGGAGACCCGGGTTCAATCCCCATGTCCTCCCTTCTCACCGTCTCTCCAACTCGACTGTCTCCCCCTTGTTCCATCTAAATAAAGTGCAAAACATACCTAAGGAGAGTTGAATTCCACAGGATAGCCAGTTTATTAGTCAACTTGACCCACAACCTCTAGGGCTCCTTCTTGTGATGATTGGAAGTATGCCTAGAGGGGCCTTCCGAGCGGCACAGCGGGCTAAGGCACTGTATCGCAGATCCGGGTTCGATCCCGGGCTGTGTCACAGCCGGCTGCGACTGGGAGACACATGAGCGGCGCACAATTGGCCCAGCATTGTCCGGGTTAGGGGAGGGTTTGGCCGGCCGGGATGGCCTTGTTCCATCGCGCTCTAGTGACTCCTGTGGTGGGCCGGGCCATGCACGCTAACGCGGTTGCCAGGTGCACAGTGTTTCCTCCGACACATTGGTGCGGCTGGCTTCCAAGCAGTGCGGCTTGGCAGGGTCGTGTTTCGGATGGCTCTCGGCCTTCGCCTCTCCCGAGTCCGTACGGGAGTTGCAGTGACGGGACAAGACTGTAACTACCAATTGGATACCACGAAATTGGGGAGAATTTTTTTTTTTTTAAAGTCAAATAAATAAATAAATATAAAACAATAAAAAAGTATGCCTAGGTAGGCAGTGAAAGGACGGTTACTAAAGTCGTGAAAGAAATGAGTCAAGGAAAGGAGATAAGGAAAGGAAGCGATGCAGGACTACTAGAACCCAGTTGCCTGTGGGAGCTCCGTGAGTTGGATCCTTTCAGCGTGTGAATCCAATTCCCAGTCAAATAGGACTTCATTATTCAACACATTTGGCTTGGAAAACCTCAGCGAGGCTCAAGTGGGAATGAAACCCCAGGGAATATGTGAGGTTTCTGTGCGTTTGTATCTGGGAGCAATTATTCATGCTTGCAGTTATCACCCGACCCGTTCTACCTGCCAACAGGTAAAAAGCCTGCACGTCTTATTGTAAACGCTGCTAACCAATGGGATGTAGCCGACTATGCAAATAATTTTAAACGTACTGTACATAAAGGCCTTTGGGCCAACATCCTGACTTTGACACAAATCATGCATTCATGTCAATGTTAGCTTTGCATGGAAGTTTGGAATGAAAGGTTTGTTGTATTACCAATTTCAATAGACTCAGGTGTGTCTTCTTGCTACTCAGCTGGGGATAACTGATCCGCCTCTCTCTGTATACATGTGATGGGGGTTAGAATGACTGACATGTAACACTGTGCCTGTGTTTGGTAAGCGTTGTTTGAAGGTGTCTGGGGCACGGTGGGTGTGTGTGTGGGGGACGTGAGAGGGATGCTCAGGGGATGACTCACCCTCAACCCTCACGACCCAGACTACACACACCCCCGACGCAAGGGTGGAGTGGAAACCTGTCACATAGGCCTCCAGGAGAAGAGAGAGAGGGTGTGTACTGTACCCAGCCCGAACCCACCATACAGGACTAGTATCAAGAGAGCGAAGTCATATGAACATACAATTCCTCACCTCCATAACAGACATGCCTCTCTCACCAGCATCTCTGACTATTCTACTAACATCATAGTCCTTTCGTTCCTCAACGTGCAGTTAGCTACAGTTGAAGTCGAAAGTGTACATACACCTTTGCCAAATACATTTAAACTGAAGTTTTTCACAATCCCTGACATTTAATCCTTGTAAAAACTCCCTGTTTTAGGTCAGTTAGGATCACCACTTTATTTTAAGAATGTGAAATGTCAGAATAATAGTAGAGAGAACGATTTCTTTCAGCTTTTATTTCTTTCATTACATTCCCAGTGGGTCAGAAGTTTACATACACTCAATTAGTATTTCGTAGCATTGCCTTTAAATTGTTAAACTTGGGTCAAACGTTTCGGGTAGCCTTCCACAATAAGTTGGGTGAATTGTGGCCCATTCTTCCTGACAGAGTTGGTGTAACTGAGTCAGGTTTGTAAGGCCTCCTTGCTCGCACACGCTTTTTCAGTTCTGACCACAACTTTTCTATAGGATTGAGGTCAGGGCTTTGTGATGGTCACTCCAATACCTTGACTTTGTTGTCCTTAAGCTATTTTTCCACAACTTTGGAAGTATGCTGGCTTGCAAGCCTCCCCCTTAATCCTCCAAATATAACAATGGTCATTATTGCCAAACAGTTCTATTTAGACCAGAGGACATTTCTCCAAAAAAGTACAATCTTTGACAGTTTGTGAGTAAGTAGACGTTTAAACTAGGCCTGTCTAAATACAATGACAATACAGATGTTTAGTTTAATGACTAATTAGATAGACATAAGTCCTGAACGATTGACATATAGGAGCTCATACATAGGACAAATGGATTTAGTAGTCAATATAAACATTTCTGTAACAAAGACATGAGTCGGAGTCTCTGTCCCACTGACTATTTCACTGTCCCACTGTGAACGAGGTTTGGGAGTGAGACTGAAAAGTGATATGGGGGAGAAAACAAAATGGCCACCATCTGGGAGTGTTTGATGTTGCTTATCGGTGACTGTGTCATCTGTGGTATGAACTATGAAGGGGATCAAAACTAGGTGGGATGCAAAGTGTGAAAGGAGGAATTGGGTTGTGTGTGTGTGTGTGTGTGTGTGTGTGAGGGAACGGGCTGAGACGGCTGCAGAACTGCCGTTTGATGAGAGGCTCAGTCGCAGACTTCAAACGAGCTGTTGCTCTCTCCCGCTCTCTGTCTCTCACACAGGGAGTTCCAGCCGCGGTGAGGCCGCCATATTAAACACCTCCATTCCTGCAGTGCTGCACGTACATACACAAAGAGAGAGAGACAAAACATCACACACACACACACACACACACACAGACAGAGTAAGTGACATACAGACATGGAATATACAGGAGGCTTTGGTTGACATACAGGATTACATGAGCCAAGTCAGTTCATCACGGACATCAATGTCGACGGTGCTGTGCATGTTCTCTTTTCCCTTGGAACATTTACAGAAACACACACACAAAATAAATATATTTTACATATACCGGACACGTGCAGTTAAACGTGTTGGCTTACAAGGTCAGCCATAGTCGTACGGCGGATCTAGAGCAAATTAGGGTTTAAGTGACTTGCTCACGGGCACAGACAGATTTTTAAAAACTTTGTCGGCTCAGGTATTCAAACCAGCAACCTTTCGGTTACCAACTCTCAACCAACTCTCTAACTCTCTAAAAATCCCTGCTCGGGAGAAATGCAGGTTTTAACTAATTAAACAACAAAGAATATGATCTACATGATCAGTCTCTGTGTGTGAAATTTAAAAAAGTGGTTCATGTGAACCTAACTCGCAGCTAAAACAATTTAAGAAAGCAATGTCCAATGTTATTTATTCCCTAGACTTTACTGTAAATGACACTCAAGTCTGGAGAAAAAAAACAATACACTAATATTGCAGTTAGCCATGACAGCCTTTATTATAGAACACCTGCGACCACACACACATCTAAATATTGAAAAAACATTTTTTTTTTAAGTAGAATAAGAATCTAACAAAACAGGCATTCTATTTTTGCTCTATTATAATTGCCAATAGTAGAAGTTGATCAAGTGCATAAGGCTACGTGTGCAAGAATAACGCTCAAGTCAAATTTCTACTAACACCCCCTTACTCACACACGTGTTACCGTCAAGTTCAACACAACAAAAACAATATTTTGTCTACACTGCACAGTATTACATACACTTCCTGCCTGTGGACATCTGTTCTACAATGTGCCAGCAGAACATGATGCCATTTGTTGGCATAATCGATCTCTTTCAGGCAGTGACACACCCCTTTTTACCCACTGTCTTGATAAAGTGAGAAGGTGTGTGGTGTTCCTACAGTGGCATCCAGCTTAAGCCAAAACCAGGCCCAGCTCCAGCTACACTGGATCCCTAAATCCACTTGTTTAACAAGCAACACCTCATTTCACCTAATGCTCTCATTCTGAAAAGTAACCACATACTGTAGAGGTTAAACATTAGTTCACAGATAGTAAGTAGTTCGTTAGCATTTCACACAGATTGCCAGGGTCAGTAAGCAACAAACTCGTTATAAAACGGCAAGGAGTCGTATACCTATATATATATTTTTTAACTTAATATTTATTCAACTAGGCAAGTCAGTTAAGAGAAGATTCTTATTTAAAATGACGGCCTAGGAACATTGGGTTAACTGCCTTGTTCAGGGGCAGAACGAAATATTTTTTTTACCTTGTCAGCATCGAGGATTTGATCTAGCAACATTTCGGTTACTGGCCCAACGCTCTAACCACCTGCCACCCCTATAGCGAATTGGTTAGGTTACTAACGTTAGCTCATCTGATGTAGCTGTCTGACTTTATTAGCCAGCTAATGTTCACACCATAAACTCAATTATTTCATCAGTTAAGTTGACTAATGTTGCTCAACATTTCTCACGGAGAATTCGATCCTGCTAGCAAGATACTTAATGCTAACAATACTTGTTCCACCATCCCTTCTCCCTCAACTCAAACTTTCCAAATGCCAGTTGATTTTTGGTTAAAGCTCATGAAGTACACTTAATTACCTTCTCACCCCCGTCTCTGTGGTCAGGCTTCTCACCTACCTCCTCATTATTGTCCAGGGGACGCGCTGATGTAGCTGGAACTGCCATTCCACTCTCCGCTGATACTGTAACTAGCAAATTGGTTGTCTCGTCTCTCTTCAGTCGCGTGCTGCATTCTGTTATGTGAACGATTGGCCCCAAACGTTTCTCATCGGATCTACATGAATCACGTAGGTCACCTATTTTGGATTCAAAACTGCGAATTTCGACAAAAGGTGACTGGTTTGCATCCCTGATTCAGACCCCTTGACCTCTTCCACATTTTGAAAGCCTTATTTTAAAATGGATTCAATTAAAATGGATTCAATGTTCCTCAATCTACACACAATACCCCATAATGACAAAGCAAAAACAGGGTTTTGGAAATATTTGCAAATGTTTTAAAAATAGAAAACAGAAATACTTACTTATATGTATTCAAGCCCTCTGCTATTAGACTCGAAATTGAGCTCAGGTGCATCCTGTTTCCATTGATTGGAGTCCACCTGTGGTAAATACTAATTGATTGGACATGATTTGGAAAGGCACACACCTGTCTATATAAGGTCCCACAGCAGACAGTGCATGTCAGAGCAAAAGCCAAGCCACGAGGTAGAAGGAATTGTCCGTAGAGCTCGACAGGATTGTGTCAAGGCACAGATCTGGGGAAGGGTACCAAAAAATGTCTGCAGCATTGAAGCATTGTTTTTCAGCGCCAGGGACTGGGAGACTAGTCAGGATTGAGGCAACGATGAACAGAGCAAAGTACAAAGGGATCCTTGATGAAAACCTACTCCAGAGCGCTCAGGACCTCAGATTGAGGCGAAGGTTCACCTTCCAACAGGACAAAGACACGTAGCACAGGACAACGCATGTCCTTGAGTGGCCCAGACAGAGTATATTTCAAAATTTTTATACATTTGAAAATATTTCTAAAAACCTGTTTTTGCTTTGTCATTATGGGGTATTGTATGTAGATTGAGGAGGGTGGGAAACAATTTTAATAATTTTTAGAATAATGCTGTAACATACTTTCTGAATGCACTGTAGATATGGCCACTGTGTAATGACACTATTGTTTATAACCATGAGAGGGATGTGACATGAGGGATGATACCTCGGAACAGAAAACAAAGAGAATGCAATTCCACAAGAACATCGTTGGCCAGCATATTGGGCTTGACGGATCTCAACAAAACCATCTTAAGGGATTTAGCCAACTACTACTACAGCCAATACATTAAACCCCACAGCCAAGAAACTTGTTATCTTCCCATTTAGACTATCTGTGTGGAAGCAGTCGGTTGAGTTACAAGATTTATACCTAAATTTGATGGTTCTGTCTAAATTTCTAATGAAAAACAAAAAAGGCTTGAGTGTATTCTAAGAAAGAAGGGTGCTGGATTCTTAAAGCAACTCAGGAGAATCCTGAGTAGAGAGCGAGGAAGGGGTGGGTGGGAGAGAGAGGTTTAGGAGAGAAAGTGATCCAGAGAGAGAGATACAGAGAGAGCGAGACAGAGAGAGCAAGAGCGAGAGAGCGAGATACAGAGAGAGCGAGATACAGAGAGAGCGAGAGAGTGAGATACAGAGAGAGCAAGAGAGCGAGATACAGAGAGAGCGAGAGACCGAGAGATACAGAGAGAGCGAGAGACCGAGAGATACAGAGAGAGCGAGAGACCGAGAGATACAGAGAGAGCGAGAGACCGAGAGATACAGAGAGAGCGAGAGACCGAGAGATACAGAGAGAGCGAGAGACCGAGAGATACAGAGAGAGCGAGAGACCGAGAGATACAGAGAGAGCGAGAGACCGAGAGATACAGAGAGAGCGAGAGACCGAGAGATACAGAGAGAGCGAGAGACCGAGAGATACAGAGAGAGCGAGAGATACAGAGAGAGCGAGAGAGCGAGAGATACAGAGAGAGCGAGAGATACAGAGAGAGCGAGAGATACAGAGAGACCGAGAGATACAGAGAGACCGAGAGATACAGAGAGAGCGAGAGATACAGAGAGAGCGAGAGATACAGAGAGAGCGAGACACAAATGAATGGGGTGACGGTGTTGTCCATGGAGGCCAGCAGGAGCTGGAGAGGCTATCAAAGCCAGAGATGCCAGGGCTAGCACTTTGACATACTAGTGTAGATCCTTGGTCGTGTTCTGTAGGATGAAAACGTTTTGAAACGGAGCTGATTTGACTATTTTATTGTTTTCATTTACAAATCGTTTTTCTACGACGTGCTCGACTGAACACGTCGTGAACTAGGCCACATTGGCATTGTAGT
This sequence comes from Oncorhynchus mykiss, assembly GCF_013265735.2. NCBI lineage: Eukaryota > Metazoa > Chordata > Actinopteri > Salmoniformes > Salmonidae > Oncorhynchus > Oncorhynchus mykiss. Next base: position 19,475,070 of record NC_048577.1, read on the forward strand.
CCAGTGTAGCCCGGTTTGACCATGTAGACAAAAAATGTTGATACAAGACAACCAATCCACTTCTGTATCATTAATGGAAGTGCAACTGCATTGGATTTAAAGTCACCCAACTGGCTCACATCCAAAGTACACAAAACATGAACAGACTCACTTGCTGTACCAAATCTGCAAAGTAAACCCATTAGGAAGCTTTGAGGCTTCAGTACACATTTATGCTATTACTTATCAGATCTGGTTATCTGAGAAAGCTTTAGTCCCTATAATCCTAGAAGATTCTACCAAGGAATTCTCCCATCAAATTCAGTGTGTTTTCATCCTGCCCAGTGCTTTGGCAGGACGGCCTGCCGGGAGGCAAGCACATTTCTCTGAGTCATCAGAGAGAAGGGGAGGAGAGGAGGGGAGGACTGGAGTTCCCCTCTCTCTCTCCATTTCTTTCCCTCTCACACACGTGCAAACTCAACAAGCGCTACAACACACAAACACACACACACACACACAGTTAAGCTAACTAAATAAGAGCTGCAACCGACAACAAAGCTAAGCAAGCCAAACCCTATTGTTCCGGACCTCCCGAAGAAGTAAGACTTCCTGAAACACCACAAACAGTCGTTTGTAAGTGAGTGACTAGTGAGCACTCCCAACAGGAGGGTAGTACGCTACCTCAAAAAGATCCATGTTGGACCTGTTCATTGTCGGGGGGGGGGGGGGGATGGGGATACATACCGAAGGGCCGGGTCACATGACAATAAAAACAATCAATAACAAAATACATTTGTGAAATGTCAGATACGGAAGTGATGGTTTGGGGAAAATTGCATCGTTGTGTCCCAGTTAAAGCATAAGCCAGTAATTATGATCATTCCCTCCATTGAAACCAATCTGGATGATGGGATCTCCTTCTTCGCATTCGCGTTCTTCTAGTTCAACGTCGAGTGAAGATTTATAGGGGCCGAGCTCTTAATGATGTATAGCAGGGCATGATGTAAGAGAGAACTTAAGTCACAATGACAGACTTATCTTCTCGCTGCATCGGATTGGTTCGGGTATTCCGTCAAAGCAGGGGAAAAAAAGATGACGAGCCAGGATAAGTGAATCGTGAGACATACTGTAGTAGGAACCTCTCTTTGAAGTAAGAGACCCTGTTTGTGGAACATTATTATTTTGACTATTCTTTTTATTTTTTTTATGTGCGGGGGGGGGGGGGGCATTTTTGGACGGGGGACACTTGTCTATTTTCTCCACCTGGCTGGAAGCCGGAGGGAAGGAGGTGGGAGGTAGGGGGGAAACTCAAGACTGTGTTTCCTGCTTCCTGGAAACAGTAAAGCAAAGAGGTCCCCCTCCGGCCTGGTCTGTCCATCCATATACAGTGCCTTCGGAAAGTATTCAGACCCCTTAACTTTTCCCACATTTTTTAAGGTTACAGCCTTATTTTAAAATGTATTAAATTGTTTCCCCCCTCCCTCAATCTACACACAATACCCCATTATGTTAAAGCAAAAACAGGGGTGAGAAAGTTTTGCAATAAAAATGAAATATCACATTTACATAAGTATTCAGACCCTTTACTCTGTACTTTGTTGAAGCACCTTTGGCAGTGATATCAGCCTTGAGTCTTCCATTTAAGAACGATGGAGGCCATTGTGTTCTTGGGGATCTTTTTTGGTACCCTTCCCCAGATCTGTGCCACGACAATTCTGTCTCTGAGCTTTACGGACAATTCCTTCGACCTCATGGCTTGGTTTTTGCTCTGACTGTCAACTATGGGACTATGGGACCTTATATAGACAGGTGTGTGCCTTTCCAAATCATGTCCAATCAATTGAATTTAGAAACATCTCAAGGATGATCAATGGAAATAGGATGCACCTGAGCTCCATATAAGTCTCATAGCAAAGGGTCTGAATACTTCTGTAAATACGGTTTCTGTTTTTAATACATTTGCAGAATAAAAAACATGAGCTGCCGCACACCCAGAAAAGTGTGTTTGTGTGTGTAGGTGCTGACGAAAGACAAATGTATTTTGATTGTTTTTAATACATTTGCAAACATTTCTAAAAACCTGTTTTCACTTTGTCATTATGGGGTATTGTGTGTAGATTGCTGAGGAAATTGTTTCATTTAATACATTTTAGAATAAGGCTGTAATGTAAGATCATTTGGAAAAAGTCAAGGGGTCTGAATACTTTCAGAAAGGCACTGTATCTATATCGAGAGAGGCATTCAGGAGAGAGCGAGAGTGTGTTAGTGTCAGAAAAGGAGAGCCAGAGCACGAGTCGGTGAGATAGCCATAGCCCATGCCCACGGAGATCAGTTACCAGTGGCCCCGCTGACCTCTCGGATGATGAGGAGGTGTGAAGGCCAAACCTCTCAGGTGAACCTACGTTAAACAGTCACACTGACCACATTCCTCACAGCAACACATGAGACCTGGGTTCAAATACTATTCAAAATCTTTAACATACTTTAAGCATTTGTTCTAGCCTGGACTGTTCTGGGAAGAATCGAATTGGCCCACTAAGCCAGGCAAGCTCAAACGAGCACAAATAAACTATTTGAAATGATTTCGAATAGTATTTGAACCCAGGTGTGTAATTGATACGTGGGGTCTCAAAGAGCATCGGGAGAGAAAAGCATCCGGTGTGTTTCCGAATACCCAAGTATCCCAAGCTTAATCGCGCTAGTGACTCGATAGCTCAGAATTAAGATGGAGGCAGTTATGTAAGGACGGAGAGAAAGGGCTAGAATGTTCCTCAGATATCCTTACAGGCAGATGGTGTGAAGTAGTGTCAGACTGAACACTAACTCATGTACACTGCCACCAGCACATACACACTGTGTGTGTAGATAAAACACCCAGTAACGGAGGCCAGAAGGAGAGGAGTGTGGGAGTTTCACTGGTGGTGCCAGGACCTGATGATACAGTAGAGAGAGAGAGGGGTGGGGGTCAGTTGGTCAGGCAGACAGGGAGAGAGGAGACAGGAAGACATACACAGAGAAAGAGCTACATATAACTTCCTCCCTTCCCAGTCAGTGAACATCCTTCCCTCCAACCAGCCTCCCATCTGGCCTTCATTGAGGACGCTTGTCCTTTTCTCTCTCTCACACACACACACACACACACACACACACACACACACACACACACACACACACACACACACACACCAAAGTGCCTGCCTGGCAAAAGGCAAATACAGTACATTTCAGTGGAAGAAGCAGCCCTGCGATCCCGACTCAGATTTACACGCTGCTACGCACAAGGACTCCAACCAATTTAGGTCTGTCACGACTCCGTTTTATGTCTCAATGCAGTCATTGTGTGGCAGCGAGTGATGTACAAAGGTACTCTAGAGGGCTGAATGGCTGCTTCAAGATGAAATGGAAGTCATAAATAAACACAGGGTGTCGCTTTCATGCTGGGCAGTGGGGCGATGGTCCATTCTTTTCAGAGGTGGTACAGTACTGGAGAGAAATCTGCCAATCTCTTGAAGAGTCTGGGTGGGTTGGGGTAGTGTGTGTAGGCCAACAAAGTGTGTGTGCGTGTGTGAGAGAGAGCTAGTGTGTGCGTAAGTGTACCAGAGGGAGAGAGAAACTGGGACAGACACCAGTGATTTGAGCTCTTCGCTGCGTCTCCTGCCTTTCCTTTGTTGCAGATCGAGCGAACGAGGTCACCCACTCCTAAGAGCACTCAATCAGCCACCAGCGACCTTGTCTGTCCCGGATATACATACACTTTACATTTTCTTTACATTTTAGTCACTTAGCAGACGCTTGTATCCAGAGTGACTTACAGGAACAATTAGGGTTAAGTGCCTTGCTCAAAAGCACGCCGACAGATTTTTCACCTAGTCGGCTCAGGGATTCGAACCAGCGACCTTTCGGTTACGCTCTTAGCCGCTAGGCTACCTGCCACACACACAGGGCTCTATTTTAACAAACCTATCGCAATGGTAAATTGAAGCACAGGCGGTAGCGCCATAGCGCCACATTGCTCCAAGTAATTGCGTGGCTTCAACAGCATTCACACGGATATAGGGGCTAGGCCTACTGTAAATTACATTATGGCTGAGCATGGACATACCAAACATTGTCAATAATCAAGATTCAATTACTGATAAAGCTTAAAAAGAGAACAAATAATTCTAAACAAAACAAAAACTTGTTTTAAATATAAGCCGTCTCACCCTAATTTCTCCCTGCGGGCATATAATATTAAAACAACACAGGCTATGGAGGGTTTTACGCACATCCTAACTAGTAGCTGGACAAAGATCCAATATAAAGAGAAAGGGAGAATGTCCACTCACCTTTTATACTGCTCCCAAATAGACTTATGTTTTATGAACAATAAAATCAGAACCATCTTACAGATCAAATCGCTTTCACACATCTCCAGAGGTTGCATTGCAAGCGTCATCATTCTAATAGGGTTGGTTGTATTTACATTAGCTGAATATAAATTGATAAAAGTCACCTTGTCCGAGAGAGATTTACAAAACGTCACACCAGGGTAAGCCTACACGAAACACAGCCCTTATTTTAAGTGTTTCTAAAATCCCTTATGGGAAAAATGAATGGTGGAAAAACGATTGGAACCAATTCCCTGTTTGATCGCTAGGTTTTATGGGTATTATGACACATCAACTCTGGGACTCAATAACCAGCTGGGTTACCACTAAAACTAGCTTTTGGTTGGTCTTAAATATTCCTATCAGCGCAGCCTGAAATGAGCACTTTGGATCATGTTTTTAAGGACACCTCCAATATTTCCACCCTGTCCATCTGAGCGCAAGCGAGCTTATATAAGACAGGTAAATAGCCGAACCTGGCGTTAGGGCTGGAAAATGCTAATGCGCCAGTTTTTACATAACTAAATTGCAAACTAACGTGCATTAATGACAGCCTACAGCGTCAGACACACACCTGTGTGCATGCCAGGCACGTGCAGTCAGTGTGTGCCAAATCACAACAAATCACAATCACAACGCTACCGGCACAGAGGTACCATTCTGCCTGCCTTGTGCCGACTACCACCTTTGCTTCCAAAATCTGCCACCTGCCAAAGGCCAGGATAGAAGATACAGTGACACATGAAACGTCCATGTTTATGTTTGCTAGAGCACTGGTGTTCAATAGACTAGGTGACTTTACTAACATAGTTGACCCGTTATTGTACTATGCGTAGGGCAAGTCATTTTTCCTGGTCACAGTGTGTCAGAGTAGGAGTGCTGATCAAAAGTAACATTGAAAAATAGTCATCAATATTTAGAAAACACAGAATCGCAAACACAATGGTCATAAATCTGAGTGTTGTGTGGTGTGATTTTGTCGTGACCTCCCTGTATGTGTACATTTCCTTCATCGTTTCAGGTCTCATTATTAATGGAGGGGGCAAAAATGATCCTAGATCAGCAATCAATACGGGCACAGGTCACATAACCAGGCTAGGTAAAATTCCTAGCCCTGATTACAGTGGAATATATCAAAGTGAAAGCTAGGATTTTTTTCCAGACCACACGACCTAAGCAGGAAAAACTATGGGCCCCGATTGACAACAGTCCATCAGTAAACTTCCGGCGCCGACAGAGATGGCCGCTTCGCGTTCTTAGGCAATTATGCAGTATTTTTTTAATGTATTATTTCTTACACTGTTACCCCAGGAAATCTTAAGTCTCATTACATACAGCCGCAAGGAACTATCGGATATCAGAGCAACGTCAACTTAACAACATTATGACCAGGAATACGACTTTCCCGAAGTGGATCCTCTGTTTGGTCCACCACCCAGGACAATGGATCGGATCCCAGCAGGTGACCCAAAACAAAGGTGCCGCAGAAGGGGCAGATGGAGCAGTTTTCTGGTCAGGCTCCGTAGTCGGGCACTTCGCCCACCACTCCCGAGTATACTACTCGCCAATGTCCAGTCTCTTGACAACAAGGTTGACGAAAACCGAGCAAGGGTTGCCTTCCAGAGAGACATCAGAGATTGTAACATTCTCTGTTTCACAGAAACATGGCTCACTCGGGATACATTATCAGAGTCGGTACAGCCACCTGGTTTCTTCACGCATCGCACCGACAGAAACAAACATCTCTCTGGTAAGAAGAAGGGCGGGGGTGTATGCCTTATGATTAACGAGTCGTGGTGTGATCATAACAACATTACAGGAATTCAAGTCCTTTTGTTCACCTGACCTAGAATTCCTTACAATCAAATGCCGACCGCATTATCTACCAAGAGAATTCTCTTCGATTATAATCACAGTCGTGTACATCCCTCCCAAGTAGACACCTCGACGTCCCTGAAAGAACTTCATTGGACTATGTAAACTGGAAACCACATATCCTGAGGCTGCATTTATTGTAGCTGGGGATTCTGAAAACAAGGCTCCCTAAGTTTTATCAGCATATCGAATGTGCGACCCGGGCTGGGAAAACTCTGGATCATTGTTACTCTAACTCCCACGATACATACAAAGCCACCCCTCGCCCTCCTTTCGGCAAATCTGACCACAACTCCATTTTGTTGCTCCCAGCCTATAGACAGAAACTAAAAACAGGAAACGCCCGTGCTCAGGTTTGTTCAACGCTGGTCCGACCAATCTGATTCCACGCTTCAAGATTGCTTCGATCACGTGGACTGGGATATGTTCCAGAACATTGATGTGTACGCTGATTTGGTGAGCGAATTTACTAGCAACTGCATCGGTGATGTTGTACCAAAAGCAACTATTAAAACCTTCACAAACAAGAAACCGTGGATTGATGGCAGCATTCGCACAAAACTGAAAGCGTGAACCACTGCTTTTAATCAGGGGAAGGCGACCGGAAACATGACCGAATACAAACAGTGTAGCTATTCCCTCCGCAAGGCAATCAAACAAGCTAAGTGTCAGTATAGAGACAAAGTAGAGTAGCAATTCAACGGCTCAGACACGAGAGGAAGGTGGCAGGGTCTACAGTCGATCGACTACAAAAAGAAAACTAGCCCCGTCACGGACCACGATGTCTTGCTCCCAGACAAACTAAACAACTTCTTCGCTCGCTTTGAGGACAATACAGTGCCACCGACACGGCCCGCTACCAAAACCTGCGGACTCTCCTTCACCGCAGCCAACGTGAGTAAAACATTTAAACGTGTTAACCCTCACAAGGCTGCCGGCCCAGACGGCAGCACTAGCCGCGTCCTCAGAGCATGCGCAGACCAGCTGGATGGTGAGTTTACGGACATATTCAATCAATCCCTATCCTAGTCTGCTGTTCCCACATGCTTCAAGAGGGCCACCATTGTTCCTGTTCCCAAGAAAGTTAAGCTACGTTAAACGACTATCGCCCCGTAGCACACTGGAAAGTTAAGTTCCTCGGTGTACACATCACGGACAAACTGAAATTGTCCACCCACACAGACAGAGTGGTGAAGAAGGCGCAACAGCGCCTCTTCAACCTCAGGAGGCTGAAGAAATTTGGCTTGTCACCAAAAACCCTCACAAACTTTTACAGATGCACAATCGAGAGCATCCTGTCGAGCTGTATCACTGCCTGGTACGGCAACTGCTCCGCCCATAACCGTAAGGCTCTCCAGAGTAGAGGTCGACCGATTAATCGGAATGGCCGATTAATTAGGGCTGATTTCAAGTTTTCATAACAAACGGAAATCTGTATTTTTGGGCGCCAATTTCCGATTATTAAAAAAATAAGATTTTCACCTTGTCAGCTCAGGGGTTTCAATCTTTCAACCGCACAGTTACCTAGTCCAACGCTCTAACCATTGCACTCCACGAGTAGCCTGCCTGTTACGCGAATATAGTAGAAGCCAAGGTAAATCGCTAGCTAGCATTAAACTTATCTTGTAAAAAACAAATCAATCATAATCACTAGTTATAACTACTAATCCAGTTTAGCAGGCAATATTAACCAGGTGAAATTGTCATTTCTGTTGCGTTCATTGCACGCAGAGTCAGGGTATATGCAACAGTTTGGGCTGCCTGGCTCATTGCGAACTAATTTGCCAGAATTTTACATAATTATGACATACATTGAAGGTTGTGCAATGTAACAAGAATATTTAGACTTAGGGATGGATGCCAACCGTTAAATAATAAAAAAAAACAGAACGGTTCCGTATTTCACAGAAATAATAAACGTTTTGTTTTCGAAATGATAGTTTCCTGATTCGTTCATCTTAATGACCAAAGGCTCGTATTTCTGTGTTATCATGTTATAATTAAGTCTGATTTGATAGAGCAGTCTGACTGAGCGATGGTAGGCAGCAGCAGGCCCGTAATCATTCATTCAAACAGCACTTTCGTGCGTTTTGTCAGCAGCTCTTCGCAAGCACAGCGCTGTTTATGACTTCAAGCCTATCAGCCTAATGGCTGGTGTAACCAATGTGAAATGGCTAGCTAGTTAGCTGGGTGTGCGCTAATACTGTTTCAAACGTCACTCGCTTTTAGATTTGGAGTAGTTATTCCCCTTGCAAGGGCCGCGGCTTTTGTGGAGCAATGGGTAACGGTGCTTTGAGTGTGGCTGTTGTCGATGTGTTCCTGGTTTGAGCCCATGTAGGGGCGAGGAGGGGGATGGAAGCTATACTGTTACACTGGCAATACTATAGTGCCTATAAGAACATCCAATAGTCAAAGGTATATGAAATACAAATGGTAGAGAGAGAAATAGTCCTATAAATACTATATTAACTACAACCTAAAACCTCTTACCTTGGAATATTGAAGTCTCATGTTAAAAGGAACCACCAACTTTCATATGTTCTCATGTTCTGAGCAAGCTTTTTAGCTTTTTTACATGCCACATATTACTTTCTTCTCCAACACTTTGTTTTTGCATTATTTAAACCAAATTGAACATGTTTCATTATTTATTTGAGGCTAAATTGATTTGATTGATGTATTATATTAAGTTAAACTAAGTGTTCATTCAGTATTGCTGTAATTGTCATTATCACAAATAAATAAATAAAAATATATATTTTTTTTACAAAAATGGCCGATTAATCAGTATCGGCTTTTTTTGGTCCTCCAATAATCGGTATCGGTGTTGAAAAATCATAATCGGTCGACCTCTACTCTATACCATCTACTGCATCTTGCCTATGCCGTTCGGCCATCGCTCATCCATATATTAATATGTACATATTCTTATTCATTCCTTTACACTTCTGTGTATAAGGTAGTTGTGAAATTGTTAGATTACTTGTTAGAAATTACTGCATGGTTGGAACTAGAAGCACAAGCATTTTGCAAAAATCGCATTAACATCTGCTAACCATGTGTATGTGACCAATAACTTTTCATTTGATTTGTGATTGAGGAAACAGCAAACAGCCGAGCCTCCGCCTGCCAGTGGCCCAGTGCTGACCTGATGATTAACAAAGACTCGTGGCCACAGACATCTCACTGGGCTATGACATGTAACATACCAGTGTTGTGTGCTGTTTAAATCTCTATGGAGGTCGGCCGGCCTAATGGATTCGTAAGCAGCTGTACAGGAGTTAGCTACTCACACATTGTTTCCACTGACCACAAGAACTGGGCCGTGTTCATGAGGCACCAAACGGAAGTAAACCAACTGAAACACGGAGGGACAGCCTGGACTTGCCCAATAACAAATGCGCATTTTCATGCAACAGAAAGTGATGAACACGACCCCGGCCAACCCAAAGCCAGTGGATGATCAAACAAACTCCTGAACAAGAGAAGAAAGACGAGTAGAAATGAGGGAGGAAACTGACAGAGCTAGGGGGTTAAGAGAACCGGAGGAAGTTTCTTTAAAAATGTCCTGAGAATTCTTGGTAAGGGTCTATCAGTGCCTGTGATAAAGACTACCGTAATTCATGTAAAAGGCACATTCCTGGTGTTGTGATGTCGAGAGGGTGTTGGAGTCAGGCGGGCCGACCGGCATGCTTATCACCACTCAGAGTAATGCACAGAATGAGGACGCAGGGTTCTGCATTGTGATCAAAGGTTTAAAGACCATGAGACTTGGAATAGGGAGCTGTATGGCTGACACAGCAGATAACAGGGTAGGAGTGGAGCAGAGGAGGCTGGTGGGGGGAGCTATATGAGGACAGGCTCATTGTCATGGCTGGAATGGAGTCAAACATGTGGTTTCCATATGTTTAAGGTGTTTGATACCATTCCATTTATTCCATTCCAGCCAATTACAATGAGCCCATTCTCCTATAGCTCCTCCCACCAGCCTCCTCTGGAGTGGAGATATTGTGGCGATACCATAGCCACATTAGGAAAAGTCCAATAGGATGGGAACAATAGGTTGCACTACATTTGTTAAATATCTACCCTGGATTATCAGCTTCATACTAGTCAGTCTCATATGTGGTAAGAATGCTGCTAAAACAGACAGAAACATCAGACATTCATCATGATACAATCCCCATAGATGCACAGTCCTGTTGCTTTGGACTAAAAGTACCAATATGTAACAGCATTAAATGAATATGAAATTAATCCAACAGCTCAACTGAGTGCATGTGCAAGTAACTTGCTTATCCTAGGTGCTTCCTATAGCATCTCTCTCTCTTCCCCCTCTCGAGGTTGACTCTTCAAGGGCTTTGTTTTAGCAGCACCTTGACCCAGACACCACACGGCTGCAGACAAAGACAGAGGCGTCACAGGACAGTGCACAGCACAGACAAAACAGTATAGCAGCCAGCCAGCCAGGCTACAGCCTACCAGCACTGCATCCCAACAGGCCAGAGGGCACCACCACCACTGATAGACTGACACAGCTACACTGCCCCCTTCTGGGCCAGGGGTGGTACTGCAGGCCGGGGGACAGGTGAACAAATTGGTTTTGCATGCATTGCGAGAATAGTATTAGCAGGGTAAGGCTGACACATTGCAATGTAAGGCACCTAAAAAAAAGGAAACTTCTAAAGTTGATTGTAGGAGCGTTGCTAAAATCAAGGCTATATCTAACTCTATGAGTTACTCCACTTTAACTTTACTGTTGTTTCACAGTGTGGCAACACTCAGAAACACAGAAGAATTTCAATGGAAGTGACTCAGCAAAACATGTCCATGTTCACCAGATGGTGGTGGTGACCTTTTAATTCATCAATACATGTTTGTTTTCTAAAACACCAATAAACAAAAACATTACTTACACAATGACCACAGTGATTAGCTTTGAAACCTGAAAAATCTAAGGGGTTTGTAAATTAACAGGGTTGGCCCACTTGGAAGCCCTCATGGCCAGTGTGTCTGTCCTGTCGCATTGCACCATTTCACTGTCCCACATGGACGTTAGGAAACATCTAACGTCTGTTTGGTCATCGGGTCAGCAATGTGCATGGAGACCTTTGCCAGGGATTTCCACAGACAAAGTAGACATGGAAGCCTAGAGTCAGTCTGTCACCCCAAACCCTGGAATGGATGATGGCATCCCACTGGGTCAAGTCACATTGAATTAAAACCTTTCTTAGGCAGCTCAATTCTGACATTTGTTTCACTAATTGGTCTTTTGACCAATCAGACCAGCTCTAAAACAAAATACAAATTAGTGGGAAAAAAAGCTTAGAATTGGTTTGCCTGTGTAAACAGCCTTGGACAGTGGTATCTAGTGAATATACTAGTCTCATGTGGCAACTAAACAAGAAAAACTATACAAGGTCTAATGAAGTAAGACCCCACTGAACAAGACTAGGAAGACTAGCCCTTTGGTGGGTTAAGAGACCTCTGCTAAGAGCAATTAACACCATTTTAAGGACCTCCACATAATGTTCTAGTATCATAAATCCACGTGGCACATCAACACTATCTTGTAAAGCATGAAACACCCGGAGAATCTCACTGCCAATACGTACACAGTGGGAGGCCGTTCCTTCTCTTGCTAGAACAAAAGCGCTACCTGCTGCACGCCGACCCGGTAACGACGATATTCTACTTGTAAAATCGCATATTTCATCAGTGGTCAACAACTTTGAGCCAATCAGAAATCACAAACTCCTAAATGGGGAAGCCAAAAGGAGTGACAACAAAAAGGGATTAGGGCATTTTCTCCACACATCCACAGTTAAATGTCATGAGCCACTCACACTCGATATGCAATGTAAGCTATGGGATGGTAGCTAGCTAAGTGCACAGATGCAATGCACAACAACACCAAATACTTCCTCCAAGCAAGCAAACGACTGACATGGACGTTATAATTAAATCACAATGAATTAGTTTCCATGAAACAGCTGCCCGTGTTAGTACAATGTCCTTAGCTAGCTAGCGAATATGTTAACGTTAGCTAGGTAAACATTTGGCTATGGACTGGCACTGGCTGTAGTTTCTTGCCAACTCAAATGGGATTATGGAGAATGAATTATGTTATTTCTTCATCTTTCTAGGTAGTCATCTAGCTGTGTCCATCTGGCTAGTATCAACAATCTAGCTAGCTAACCAACATTGGGAATCTAGACCATAAACTAAGCAACACACACCGACAAAGATTGCCAAACAACGCTACTGCCACCTCCAGGTTTGGAGTATTTTAACAAGGCTGAGTGGTTGACGACTTCAAGGTCTTTGCTGTGTGAACACAAAACAGATTGACTGCCGACATTTTGTTCAGAGGTGTTTTGTGTCTAAGCTATAAGCGTACAGAAGGAGCAGTTTGCTGTAGGTCTGTTCTGGTCAGCTCTGGTTGCAGCTAGCTAACAACAGACTCTTCCTGTTCTGTGCTACAGCCTAAACGTGGCTATTAATACCAGATCAACCACCAGGGAGATCACATGGCTATGGCTGCTGAGTCACACAGTGGAAATTATGTGGAGCTGGTGCTGGTTATGTTGCGCCTACCTAGTCACTGATCTCAGTATTTTAAGTTTTCCACTCCTACTAGTTATGGATTGGGTTTGGGGTGGGTAAACTAATCCTACATCTGTGGTTATAACCAGATTACTTACCGGACTAAATGACTGGACACTTTGGATGGAGATCACAAAGCAATGGCTGCTGAGTCAGAGGAGAAATATGGATCTGCCGGAGTCTGATCCAGATGAGTAGGAGTAGGTTGTCACTAGAAGCTGATCTGGGGTCTGTTTTGTGTTTTCCTGTCATAAATGGTCAAGAAAAGGATTTGGACGGATAAACTGATCCTAGATCTGTGGCTAGGGTTGATCAACCACCCACCATTGGAAACTCCTTCACAATGTAAGATGTGGTAGATGTCTCCTGGGACAGAGGTGCATTAATCATTCTCCACATGATTGGAACTGACATCTGACAATAGACATGCGTCTCAACAATGCATTCACTACTGTTAATACCACGCACAGAAAGCAGACCAGATCTAGTCTATGGGGGTGCTTGCACAGACCTGGATTGAGCCTACCAGGGGAAAATGTCATTTTCATGCTTAACTCCTTTAAAGCTATGTTCCCATAAGGTATTGAAAACCTTTTACACTTTATGCTCTTTATATAGCAGTTGATGAACTGACCTTCAGTGCAGCATCACAGACTGTCTGACACTGCCCCTTGGAGCAACAAAGTTCTCACAGATGATTATAGAAGCACATCAAAACGCAAGTGGTCTGCTTTGATGGCGATTGATCCAATCTTAAATAATTGACTTTAAAAAGACGGAGGAGCCTCGTTATAAATTCATCTACAGCAGCTACTGGCACGGAGCTGAGAATTCCAAAGCATTTTATCACCCCTTTATCGTCTAACACCTAGTATCTGAGGACAATGCACACCACTAAGTCATGTTAAATCACATGAATCAGATTGGTTACAATAAATAATTGAATTTTTAGCTCATCAAAAGAACTGTCTTTGTGCATGATGCTTGGGAAAGTCATGTAAATTGGCAAGTGAATGTGTGGGCCTTGTACTCTTACTTCAGAAATGCGTCCTTCCTTCCTTGTTTCCTTGAGGTAAAAGACAGATTTATTAGAAATGGGTTAGGGCTAGACCCGGTTTCCACGATAGCAATGTAATTTAGGCTTAGAAGTGTTTTAACGATGCATCTTTCTTACAAAAACGGCCGAAGACGTAACATGCTTTGCCCAAAACAACACGCAGAGAGAACGTTCTAAGTGCGTCGTTGGCGCATGCATCGTTACTGATTGGATCGAAAGAAAGGGAGCCCTGCTCTCGGATCATTAAAATCTTACCTTGACATTATAATTATTTCACAATGCTGACGACGGCTCAGCTCCTAGAGATATTACCAACTGCGGCTGCAATATTGAGGCGGCTTATTCCAATGCTTACCCAATACATAGGAAAAAAATATATATTAAAAAATACACAGATTTGTCACATCGTTACGCACGTTAGCATAATAACAAAATCCCCATCAAAATCTGTCAGTTTAAACTAGGGATGTTTTTTTTTGTTGCATTGGATGCTTCTCAATCCACCACATCCGCCGATGGCCACATCTGCGGTGAAAGAGCTGTGTGTCAGGCCTTGGGACATCCCGAAAATCCCGTTTGTAGTGTCTGAACGGTTTGGCCTACAGACTGTTATGAGCCCTATATGGAAAGATGACTCTCACGAACACGAGGGTGTCCTTCGTTTTGCTCTACGACCCCCACAAGCGTATTGGGACTCGTCTGAAGTCGGTAGAGCCTATCAGCCAACTTCTGTCTGTAGCGTCCGAACAGTTTGGGCTCCACACTAACAATGCATTTAAGTGTTTTATGAGTGGTCTGAGGCAGGCGTTACGATTACAAGCGTTTTCAAGTGCAACGTTAATAACAAGAGTTTTGGTGAACAGCTCAGAGATTTAACGATGCTCCTACGAAGGTACTAACGATGAACTTAACCTTAAGATAGTTTAGGGAAACCGGGCCCACAGCAAAGTTAGCTCCTTCTTGTTTTCACCAATTCAGATCTGTGATTACTTTCAAGAAAGGTAGGAAGGAAGGAAGGATGGATGCATTTTTTTTTAGTATTTGAACAGGGCCTATGAACTGAATGAACTCACTATATAAACCCAGAGCTGCATGGAAAGAATTCAGCGCAATGGAGGTAAATGTAATATTTAACCAACACTGCCACCTAGTGGGCATCTAATGCTAAAATGTTATCTTCTGAACTACTACCACTACAACAAAAACAGTGTGGGAATGATGCATCAGTGTAGAGTTTTGTTGTTAAAATGCATGGTTTATTTGCATTAAAGATATCTTGGATCTCAAAATCTGAATTTCATTCCCACTGGGCGCACACTGGTTGAATCAACATTGTTTCCACACCATTTCAATGAAATTACATTGAACCAACTTGGAATAGACGTTGAATTGACATCTGTGCCCAGTGGGTGGTGTCTTACAGGGTGCTGTAGTCATGGCAACCTGACCTCTTGCTCTCCATGGGCTCAGAATCAATCAGCTAAGTCCATTTGAGAATATATCCAAACATACTTATTCTTGCACTGTGCCCTCTCCATTTTAACACATATGATTTTAAAGGGAGTGACACTTGAACACATGGGCTTATATCAGTTGATTGCTTTTAAAACAAAAGTATTTAAAAATAACAATAAAACTACAATTTCTCTTTTAGTTCAGAGTTAGACTACACATCTATTGAAATGATTCACAAAAAAAAAAAAAAGAATTGTTAACATGTAACCCAACTGTCAACGAGGCTACAAATATGACATTCTAATTCATTAACAAACCAAGGAACAAGTAATACTAACCCCAACACCTGAGAAACCAACTAAAATATAATTCCTAAGAGCTTACGATTAAAGAGTTAACTAATAAAAAGTGTATCAGGACACACCGGACCTCAATCCTCTGCGTCGACAAACTGCTCCTCCACGCTGCGGATGATGTGGCGAACCCATTTGACGGGGGCTTGGTGGTGGGTGGCAGGGCTGTAGTCGGTTGCTGTCTGGGGGTGGGGAGGGCAGGGAGTCTGGTTCAGGGTCAACCCCTGTAGGGCCACTCTATCCACATCCTCTGGGCCTGAAAAGAGGAACAGAAGATTCATGGCAATTCTGGCTCGTATTCAGTTGGGCAAACTGTAGCAAAACATATTGAAACGGACAACGGAAATCTGTGTCCTCATTGAGGTATTCCCTCCCAGTTTCATTCAGCTCAAAAACAATTTATCCCTACTGAACACATGTCATGTTCTGGAGGAGCAAAACTCTGAATGCTGCAGATATAAATGTGTTGCATTCGAGCGGACATTATTCCCTATTCAGCAGGGCAGAAAAGCATGTCTGTTCTATAACATTGATATCTAAATGTTCTGTAGCAAGCAGCCCATTGAAAATCTTCAGTAGTTCAAGATATAGCAAAATGGAAAACAAAACAAAATGTCTTACTGAAGAAGCCCTCTAGCACCTGTTTCAGAAAAATGAGTTCTCCAGTTTGGCATTACTGAGCACCACCCTACATGAAAAAGTCCTAAGTAGAGAAATGATATACATATATAAAGTTGCACTGTTAGTGCTGCCAAAACTTTAATGTGTCAACATTTCTATACAAACCAAGAGAACAAGACAAGACTTGATATATTACTAGGTCTGAAATAAATAATGGTCCCTTCCTTGCACTACCAATTGTCTAGTAATATGGATACATTGTTATTGACCTGGGAGTAATGGCAGTAAGTTACATACAGTATAGAGTCCAATATTTGAATCTAACTTGTCCTAGACCACTGGTCACTAACCTTTTCAGAGCTGAGATCACTTTGAGTCAATATGCAGGTGGAGATCTACTGCTCAGATATTTTTTTTTAAACATGACTTAATAAACGTAAGCCTATGCTACATTAACCTATGAGGTTTGTGCAGTAGGCTATAGCCCAATACATTATCACAGCATATTGGCTATGCTTGAATTGCCCTGCCAATGGCATTACAATGTTGTTGTTCTCAGACAATTGTATTATGTTTCAAAACTTGAGGTATATGATCACACTGGTAATATTAGATAATTGTATGTATTACTTGTTATGCACAGCACCGCTGCGTGAGCATAAATTGAAATAATTCACTTTAAAAAAATATATATTTTACTGGACTGATGGTGCCTGCATATTACCGTCTTCCAGCCGATGGCGAAACTCGAGTCTCACTTCATTCTTTCTGCCTCATCCACCAATTCATGGGAGAAGCGCGTTTTGTGAGTACTGACGAAAGTGTGGAGTAATGAAAGCAGGGAAGACTTAGGTTGCTGGACCCTGTAGCAAAATAAAACACGAGTCGTTGCTAAAACATAACTTCAGCCAAAAGCACATCAATTGCTGGGTAAAACACATCGAGGAAAGAGCTGCCGCAGAGACAGAAATCCGGTCACAGGCAGAGCTAACGGAGCTAGAAATTACATTTTTATTTGCACTTTTAAATAAAATACAGGTAATGTCAAGTCACATACATATATATACACACATATATTTGACTCTATTTATTTGTATGTAAGTGTCATTTTCACTGCTAATTATAAGCGTGTATGCTGAACACTGATACATGTTAATTTTTTTTTTTACATATGTTATATATATATATATATATATATATATATATATATATAAAAAAAATTGTGTGTGTATGTGTGTTTTCTATCGCACTGTTGAATATAACAATTATGTTTTGTATGTTACATTTGTTTGTCCAAAACAACATTACATATGTAAATAGGTTTGCTGTTGCACTTTTGAATAAAATTATTAAAAGTAGTTTTTTTTTATTGTAATGTCTTTCCCACTCTCTAGTGATGCGTTCCACATCAAGGTAACAACGGATGACAATTAAGAATGATAGGACAGCCATTTGCCTGGTTCTTCTTACTTTTTGAAGTTAGGAGCACCAGTGCTACAAATAAGACGCAACTTCTGCTTTTGGACGTTAACAAGGCAACACCGCATTTTAAATCCTCCTCCACATTTACTGGATTAGTTGTGCAGAAGAGAACCTCTCCAGACAGTATTATATTTTTCTGGTCAGAACCAGAAAGAAACGCTGCTCAGGCTTCTCTATCGTCTCATGGAAGCTGCACGGTGATCCGAGTTCTGAATGGCCTGCTGTTGGCCGATATATGTGCACTTGATTGGGGTCGCTGAGTAGGCGGAGTTTGTACCTTCAGACACATGAATTAAGTGCACCTACTACAAACCGAGTGAAACGAATAAAACAAACAAAAAACAGGAACGCAAGGCGATCGATTAGTAATTTCTTGGAGATCGGGATCGACCGGTTGGTGACCACTGTCCTAGACGGTAGTCCTTGATGTACTATATAAATAGACAAATGAGGAAACGCACAACAGTGGTGGGTTTGGCCATAGAAAGAACAACGTATATGCAAAAAATACCTAATCTCTACTGTAAAATAATGGTGGTGGATTTTTGATGTTATGGGACTATTTTGCTTTCACTGGTCCTGGGGATCTTGTACCAAATATCATGACATTTTAGCCAAAAACCTGGTTTCCTCTGCCAGGTGGCTGAAACTTGCCAGCAAGTGGATCTTCCATCAACACAATAACCTCAAGCACACATAAAAATCCATGGTTAATTGACCACAAAATCATCATTTTGCAAAGGCCATCTCAGTCTCTGGACTTGAACCTCATTGAAAACCTGTGGTGTGAATTGAAGAGGGAAGTCCATAGGCGCAGACAAAGGATATCAAATATCTGGAAATATTCTGTATAGAGGAATGTTCTAAGTTCCCTCCCAATGTGTTCTCCAATCTCATAAAACATTTTAGAAAAATTCTCAGTTCCCTTATCCTCGAAAGGAAAGGTTGCCGGAGTATTAAACAGCAGATACAATACATTTGACCCCCCCATTCTGAGCAATTGTATTAGTATAAAATAATACTTTCATACAATATAGCTCAGTATTTGTATTAAAAAAATAATAATAATAATTTTTTGCTATTTTTATCAAGGGGTCCAATAATTCCAGACCCCACTGTATCTCGCCCCCTCCTTACCATATGGAGCAAATCCATATGTCTCAAAGCTTCCTATCTCCTCCTCCCAGTTTTCTTCCTCATATGATGGCAGAGGTGGGGCTGGTGGCGTTTTTTTTTTGGACTTCTTCCTCCATTTCCACCTATACCTGAAAGGATAGGCCTGCTTGTACCTACGCCCTGGAGAAGGGTCCAGTATACCATTGCATGAATATATCTGCTTTCTCTCTGGGATGGTTTTGGCACCAATGCACAAGCCTGGGGGGTTACTCGTTGTCTGGGGCATGGTCCACTGTCACAGGTCTCCCTCAAGAGTTTACTGTAGGCCTGCAGAGAAAAGCATGAACACAGAGAAATGTTGTCATATCAGCTGATAAGCAGTGCTTGACTTGGGCGGGTGCTCGCCAGAGCCGCGTACCTGCACCTCAAATGTTCTATTGTTTGAGCTCCTGTACCTCTTATAGAATATATGTTCAAAATTATTGTGGAGCACCTAAATATAAACAGTTCGGTCCAAGTCAAGCACTACTAATAACGTTTGACACTTTTGAAAAAGGAAAATGCTCATCAAACGGTGAGCAAGTCTATCGATAGCAACACATTTAAGTAGTATATGCTGTGGAAGTTGTCACTGTAATGTCATCTCCCTCCAAAAAAATTGATTGATTGGCGTCGGCCGTTGAACATTTATTTACTTCGAATATGATAAAATTCAAATTTCAACAATAAAAACGAGAGATTAATTCATTTTTGGTTCACAGCATCATTCTACAAAATTCCAGCCGTTAGACAGAGAAATCTTGCACTATCGATATCACCTTGCTGCTACACATTTTGACGAGGCAAGTTCTCCTTCACTAATAATTAAACCGACATTGATTATAGGCTACATTTGACAAAATACTGCGTGCGATGCTAAATGAAGTCTTCCGGTTGCTAATATATTGATTGTTCGATAGTTAGCCAACGTCGTTTGCTAGCTAGCAAGCTCACTTTATTCCAGCATCAATTAACATATACATTTTACCCCTTTCATGTAAACTCAACAGCTCAATGTAACTACATAAACTTGGGTTTCAGAAAGGGCAATTCTAAAAATAAAATCAAGGTAAGGTAAATTGCTAGCTAATTAACCAAATCCTCGTACACGTACCTCCCGTGGGCTTCGAATGCAGTGTTAAACGTCAAGCGCACCGTGGAGTCTCTGTTCTGACATCCACGTGGGTTACTGCTTGGTTTATTATTTTGTACCGATTCGTTTTTTTTTCCTTCAGTCCAACCCTATGTATTCTCTGTAGGACAACTTATTGAAACATGCATATAATATAATTTAGTGCCCCATTCCACCATCATAATCTTGAATCAATTGACACAGTATGAATCAGGGGTTTAATGTACGTGTTGAAGTACACTGATCTAGATCATTTCCATCTCTTTGAGAATTCTCTGGGTCCCACAAGTCATTTCTCAGAGCTGAGATTTAGGTCAGCATAGATAGAGGATCCACATCAGGCACACTGCAGATAGAGAGTTATGTCTATACAGGAAATCCCACATTAGGACCAAATTTGATCAATTGTTGCAAACCTGTTTTACTGCATTTCTGAATCAATGGCAAGCATTACTATTCCCAAAACAGGACCGAGTATTCCTTTCATCATACTGTAAGAAGTTGACATTTTCATTTCTGAAATTAGCATTCATCAGGTTGTAATCATGCCAGGGCAAATCTCTTTATTTACAGCTTAAAGTTGTTTGTACATCACAATTGCAGATAAGACCTCATACCATAAGTAGTAGCCTACTTACAGCCACATACAGTACAGTGCTTCAATGTATCAGTAACAATGGTATGTGGTAGAGAAATAGGACAACAGAAACAAGGTAACAGAAAATCACAAACCCAAGCCATTCTTATTGCCACAATGCCACACCTTGTGCACTTTAAAATCCAACCTCTCAATATCTTGAAGAGTAGGAGACTACATATTTCATTGTGTTGGGAAGTATTTAGGAGCACACAAATGGGAAACGTTTGAGTTTATTTAAAATGTTGCAAGTTAAACTTTGTGACAGTGCTCAACAGGTGATTGATTGGCTGTTGCACTGTCTGAAATGGGATGCCATTGGTCAACATCACCTCAAACGATAGGAGGGCTTCTACATGAGGACGAGGTCAACGCTCAATTTGAAGACATTTCTCAATGTATCTCAACTTCATTTCAATTTGTGTGAAGTGAATCTTTCAAGGTTGTAGAAGTAAACCTTGTAGTTCCAGGTTGGTATGGTATAGAGAAAAGTAATATTTCTCAGCAGTTTATTTAGTGTATAGGAAGACAGGGGGAAACCATATCAACATACTTTGAAAGGATGCAGAAACCAAAGCGATCTTAAAAGCAATGGACACCGCATTCATAGATAGGTTACCGCAAAAACAGAAAAAAACAAAATATTGCCCCAATGCTCATCTGTTTTTAAATAAAAAAACCTTGTGCTGTGCCTCCCGAGTGGCGCAGCGGTCTAAGGCATCATTATAGACCCGGGTTCTATCCCAGTCACCAGTTGTACCGTGTTTCCTGTAACACATTGGTGCGGTTGGCTTCTGGGTTAAGCGAGCAGTGTGTCAAGAAGCAGTGAGGTTTGGTAGGGTCATTTTTTGGAGGACTGGCTGTCAACCTTGACCTCTCCCGAGTCCGTACGGGAGTTACAGCAATGGGACAAGACTGTAACTACCAATTGGATATCACGCAATTGGGGAGAAAAAAATACAAAATAAACTTGTGCTGTAACAGTTTTATAAACTAGAGTTGATTACCTGGCCATTTCCTGATAGAACTGTATAAAATTGTATTTTTGTGGTCTCATCTGTAAAAGTGTGGTGAGTGGCACAATACAAATCCTAACTAAAGTATCTGTACAACATTTACAAGTCATGAACATCATTCAGACAATTGTTTTTAAAGCAACAGTAAAAATATTCATTATTAAGTTGTCTAAACAACATAGCTATATTAAGAAAAAGAAAAATAGATAAGTGTTTTAAAGGCACGAATACCAGAAAAGGTGAAAACATGCAAAAATAAGAAAAAACAACATATTTTTGTGCAAGGAAGCAAAACATACGGTTAGAGCAATTTAATTTACAGCAGGTTATCCCCTTTGCCTATCAACGTCCTCTCAAATACAGTAGTACAGCAAAGGCCTACTGTATGACATTTGAAAACTGTCTCAACAAAATGTAGATTTGTACACAAAAACCCATTAGGTTTTAACAGAGAGAATGTTAGCTACGTGAGACATTCATGATATTTACAGTATACTAGCCAAAGGGCAAACACTACCCATATACTCTATATAGACTCCAGTATGATTGCTATTCCAGTCTTATTAGTACCAAACTCTAGTCTACAGTAAGTGAACTTCTGATGAATATACTGCAGTATACTACAGTATCTTATATAGAGATGATAGGGATGATTCAATGAGCCAGACTGACATGGCTTAACACCCAGAGGAAATTCATAAAACACATTGAGATGTGGAATAACATAGAGATAAATACTGTATCTATCTCTATGCAGAATGCATTAAGCATTCTGTACATTCACATCCATAGGGTTACATTCATGTGCTTGTACATTGTTATGCTGTTGACTTGACAGCCCTGTATGCTGGGAGGGTTTGTCTCTTGTTCAGTGTGGATATAGTGAGAGTGGAGTGGCAGTGTCCGACACAGAAATATAAAGCATATAGGCTAATGGGCTAATACCCACATACAAAAATAGTACAGTATACTATAAAAATACTAAAGTACCTACTATAGAATTCTATAGTAAACTGTAGTATACTATACTACACACTGTACTATTCCTTGATCATGTGTACAGTAGTACTTACTATAGAATGTTATAGTATACTATAGAAACTATAGTAAATACTATAGTATTAGCCACAAAAAAATACTGTAGTAAATACTACAGTATCTTAACTGCATATACCCTGCCCATTCCCCTCCCCCATATTGCAATTTGTACCACCCATAAGTCAGAAAACTACATGCCAAGTATGGACCATGTTGTGTGTTCCCTACAAGTTATAGAAAAGAGCAGAAGCTCTGAACAATCGGTTTAGACCCCAGTCCTAGCTACAGGTTATGGAAAATTAGCTCTTTTAGTATTTCTCCAGTAGGTTTCCTGAAGGAGAAAGCCTCCATTTCTATGTCAAAGATAATAAAACAAAAACAATGTAGTAAATACTACAGTAATGTCTGCAAATACACTACAGTAAATACTACAATCCACAAAAACAATACATTATTACTATAGTATATACTACAGTTTTCGATTGTTACAGTATTTATACTATAGTTAACTGTAAATACTACAGTATAATACAGTAACTACTACAATAAATACTACAGTATAACACAGAATACTACAGTAAATACTACAATATTCACTGCAGTGTTTTTGCGGACTCCGTAAGTCAGAAAAAAAGTCAACAAAACACTACAGTAAATACTATAGTATATATAGTATACTATATTTTTTTCATGTGGGTAGCTATAGCAGCTCTATTCAATGGGACATCCTTCATAGCAGATATCCCAGGTCTAACCAACTTATTTAGACAGACTTACCACAGAATGTCTGAGTAGAAAATAATGATGATTAAGAGGAATTGGCATCCGGAAATTCTCAACTAGCCAATTAACAACTCACTGTGTGAGTTAAGGATTTACTATATGGATTTATCATACAGTATTACTCTACACAGATCATACTGTACCGTCGTCTCAGAGTTCCCTAGGAAGGCATTCTTCTCTTATCTTCCTCTGTACTGTACTGACCGATACACTTCACCTGTTCCTTCTTGACTTCACAAAGCCATTCCATCCTCCTGAAAGCATTCCATCACACCAAGTTCTGCTGCCTCTCATTATCACTTCACATGACTGATATCTTCTTGAGTCAAAGCCAATACCTTTTGACATGGAGATGCTTGTACAATACTTTCTCTCTCTTCTCCCTCCTTTCATCTCTTTCTGTCACTCTTCTTACGCACAGAAACACGTGCTGCTTTACTTTCTTCATCAACATGCCTCTACCCACATACTGGTCTTCGGCGATCAAACACAGATCAACTTTAAGGAAGCAGTGGGGATAGGGTTGTCTGGAAGCTAAAGATCTGTTTGTCTATCTGCCAGTCTCTCTCTGTTCCTATCTTCTGTTCCTATGGCTACAACGCATGCTATTGAAGATCAATAGATTTGTGTTCACATTGTTTCAACACACACCACTAGAGTACGTACATCCAGTGTTCAACAACCAGTAATGCCCTACATATTCAAAGCACCTGCCCAGTATAATTATTTTTCCCAGTAATAATTAATCTCGATTGTGTTTAAGACTAAAGATGAGGCTGTGAGAAAAAAATAGAGAACATAGAAGAAAGTGCATGAAGGAGACATGAGGGAGATACCAACATCTGTTGATGAGTCACAGAATAGAACAGAAGTATGATGGCGAAGTACCAAAACTTTAGTAGTCAACACAGAAATTCCCCTATAGCTCCAGTCGCATATTCATTAGGCCACACCGTAGCAAAACGTTTAGCAATGGAACACAAAAACTCGTGTTTCTAATTGGACAAGTCCAGGTAGTACCTCCCAATTTGTCTGTTTATCTTCTGTTTTGTGCCTAAGTTCACAGTTCCACTCCTGGGGCAGCAGGGGGCAATGATGTCCAGCAGTCCCAGGCCCCAACATGGCTAGTCTTCCTTTCCCTTTCCCATTCCCGGAAGGGGTTCTAGTCGTGGGTTTCTAGTTGGGGGGTTCTAGGTGGTCTTGATCTCCAAGATGGAGGGGTTGTGGTCCAGGATAGACAAAATTATCTTGTCCATGTACTGCCGCAAACGGAAGTTGATCTCTTCCTGCTCCTTGAGGGCCTCCATCAACTGTGGAGAAATATCAAATTAATGTTATGTTACCATCAGATATGGTGGTGCATTATCTGGTTATACCAGCTAACCCTGATGTCATGCAGAATGCAACTCTTCAGGTCTTAGGCAAGGTTACTCATCAGACAAGCGTGGTCACCATACCATCAGAACGGTTACACCAGCAATACATTCTTTTATGATAGTAATGTAACCTACTGCAGGCCTAAGAACCTGATCACATACATGCCTACTGTCTAAATGCTATGTGTACTATGCCCTTAATCAATGGGGTTACTCTTGCAGGGTTACTCCGAAATGATCAAATCATCAAATGATTAGCATTATAAATGAAAAACTCACGTCGTCTCGTGAGGCATTGTCTATCTCGGCAGCCAGCGACTGGGCCTTGGTCTGGGTGGCAAACAGGTTCTTAGCCTCATACAGACTCAGACTGAGGATCTGACCATTCAGGTCGTCGTTCTGTTCCCTCAGTTTCAGGTTCTCCTGTTGGGTGGTGTGGGGAGTGAAGGAGGGAGGAAGGGACAAAGAGGGGAGGGTGGGAGTTTGGGAGAGAGAAGTGGGAGGGGGAAGTAGAGGGAGAGAGGAAGGAAAGAAAGAGAGAGAGAGCGATGAGGGTCATAGTTTGATTTGGCAGACTGAAGCGATGGGTTTTAGAGGGGGTCCACATCTTGATGAGATTCATCTCAATTCTCCAAGCGCCCCACTTCATCCACACTGTTTCAGTAGGCAAGGCCTGTTAGATTAGACTACTGAAGCCTCACACAACTACACCCACGACAAACCATCTCTCGATTTCAACAGCAGCCGACACAGCACACTACATCTACGGTAACACCTACAGGACAGGACACGGGTTATTATGTTTATCAAGGTGTTATGGCACAAACTGCGCCCTGTGTCGACAGGGGGTGAAGCTCTATAGGCGCTGTATGGTGGTGATATTAGCTGTGGTTAATGGGAAGGGTAAAAGGTTAATGCTCACAAGAAACAACAGTGGGTTTGTTTACCGTCTGACCGTGACGGAGGCGTGCCCCAGCGGATACTACGAGGTGGCGGAGGTCAGAGGTCAGAGGAAAGTCCTGCGAGACAAACCGCTGGACACACAGAGCAGGAGCAAAGAGGAGCACAGGGAGACATGAGAGGGAAGAGACTCATTCATCCCTGTTTGGAATACTATCACATCAGCTAGCTGATCTGCATTCTCTTTTGAACCCTTTCTCAAATATGAAACAGTGCCATTATAAAATAACAGATTTTAAATAGTAACCTATGAGTGTTTTAAATAAGGAGTTTCAGATAAACACCATTTGATCTAAAAGTGTTGAGAAAAGAGAAAAAGGGCATCGCATATCTGCCTGACACCAATTAGAGACAGAAGTAATGTTTCTCTTCCAGCCCTGTAGTTTAAACTTTGAATCAAAGCCTGTGACTGCAGAAAATAGTCTGGGTACCAGTCTTTTTAGCTAACATTCCACCCCTTGCCACTCCTGTCATTTGCTAAATGTAACAGCTGAGCAGAGACGGCTACCAGGCTAGTGTGAGAGCGAGAGAAAACAGAGAGAGAGAGAGAGAGAGAGAGCAAGACAGATCCAGATGAAAGCTGCAGGCAAGGCGAGGCATTGTGATTACTCTCCTAGCGTTACTGTCAGTTTGACAGTGTGTACTGACCGAAGGCAAGAAAGATGCCTACAGTAGAATATCAAATCTTTACACGTGAAGATACTGCAACACTGCATGTCCCCAGCATTAGAGCCTCTTGCCTGT
Source organism: Oncorhynchus mykiss (assembly GCF_013265735.2). Taxonomy (NCBI): domain Eukaryota; kingdom Metazoa; phylum Chordata; class Actinopteri; order Salmoniformes; family Salmonidae; genus Oncorhynchus; species Oncorhynchus mykiss. The sequence goes on from NC_048577.1 coordinate 19,501,709, forward strand.
GTTTGCCTCGAGGCTTTGTGGTTTAGTATCATAACGTCTGCCTTGCCTTGAGGACATCTTAGAAACACTTTCATCTTGATCTCTTATCTCATGGTTATACTCGGTCCGATGCTCCTAACAAGGTTGGGGAACAGTAACAATGTAATTTCACTGCCCTTGACAGACAGATATCACTGGTTTTCACTGCCTAGAAATGGCACACTATCTAAGAAGTCGAAAGGACAACACTTACAGTAGATAAGACGCACTGTAGATAGATATGACGCACTGTAGATAGATATGACAAGTGTATGCCACTCTATATATTGAGAGTGTATTCACAGCATTTGACTATCACACAAAACACTGTTCACTCGCACACCAGCAAATAGTGTTGGCATATACAATCACATACAGTATACTTAGAGGTGGAATTGAGGGGGGACGTGTGTAAAAAAAAAAATGTTTTTTTAAACACTGTGCAAAATATTGTTTTTGAGCCCCGCCTGCTTAAGTCGTTTGCCCAATTACATCCTAGCAAATACACCAAAAGAGGAAGTAACAATGCATTCATATAGAGTTAGCATTGGCCACTAGCTCTCAAGCCCACCTGTTTGAGTCTCTTGACCTCGTGCTCCAGCTCCATCTCTCTGGTCTTGGCGTTGAACTCCGTCAGCCCAGATGAGGAGCTGCGGCCGCGGCCAGGCTTCTCTGTCTCCAGCTTGAACAGCTGCAGGTGCTCCAGCTCCCGACGAAGGTCCTCAATCAGCTGCAGGAGGAGGGAGACAACCAGGGACGATATGCGGTAGCTGTCGTGAAGACTGTTTAGTATAAAGAGTACCTGGGGTAGCCATGTAGACCAGTCTGATGCAGTGGGCAGGACTGGTTTATGTGCAAACGTATTCTATACAAACACTCAGCTACTAGAGACTTCAGAGGAGTGGGAGCGGCATCATGAGCTTTCGTTTCACACTACATGTAAAAGTGTGTATAAGTGTGTGTACACGCAAGTGTGTGTGTGTGTGTGTGTACGCGTGTGTGTTTGTTTGTGTGTGTGTGCTATCCCTCCTCCCACCTCCTGCATGGCCTCCCTCTCCTTCTGGAACTCGTGTCTGTTCTGCCTCAGCTTGTCCATCATCTTCCTGTAGAGGTCCATCTCATCCTTTAGCCTCAGACTGGTGTCCTCCAGCTTGTATGTCATACGCTGCTTCTCCTGACAACACACACGTATAGACACATTCCAATGCATGTGATGATTCACAGAGAATAAAGCACGGATAGTTTTTCAAAAATATGCCTGATTCACATTACAGGCCAAAGCCAAGGCAATCTGTTCTGGGCTGGACTGGTTACGCATCCACTATAGTTGCTGGAGCCGTGCTGGGACGGCCAATGTGAATAGAAGAGCCCCAAGCCAGCACAGTGCAGTTTGGGTCGGCCCTATAAGCTTAGGGAGAGGCAAAATAATACAGCAAGCTAGACAGGGCGGAGTCAATCAATCTCAAAACTGACCCCGATTACCCAATAACCTCGGCTCTACCCCCAACCTCCAGAGTAGCTCATCAAAAATTAAAGTCACATGGTGTTCACACAATAAAGGTCCCACAGTATGAATAAGGCATTAGGTTGTTAGGATGTATGCAGTAAGCAAGAACACAGTCAGTCTAATAATGCACAGTGAATAGTCCTGTAAGAAGAAACATTAAAGACACATACCTTAAAATTAACTATAATTTTAATGAATTTACAGTACTATGCATAGTGCAAATACTGCAACAACAGAAAAATACTGCAAAAACAGCTATTCATACAAATATTCTCTACAGCTGGCAATGAAATGTTACCTGGCTACCCAAACTCCTTGCTCCCTCCAAAGGCTATGTCACACCCACTGACATTAGTTTCTTCTTCGCAATGAGTCTGGATCTGAGTCCCTCTCCAACGATTTTTAGAATGGAGCAACATTCTAGCCATTATGATTGGTTCCGGAAACCAATAGGTTGGGCCAGAGACAAAATACACGTGGGTAAAGCCGCGGTTTGAACATCCGTCATTGGCTTTGATACAATCAAATCGCTGATGACTTTACAACACCACTCATTTTGATGTCGCCACAAACGACTTCAACGATGGCAGTCTCAGACTGAAGTATGTAGTGAAATAATTAAGTTTGAGTCGTCAGGCAGCCTGACGTGTATAGCCTAGCAATTAGTTAGTTAGTGTGACTCTGTTAGGAGTTCACACAATCACACAATCAAATGATCATGCCAACTCCCTTGGATGTTTTCACCAGGCAGGCTGGAAATAGAGGTGTTGATATGAGCCCAGCTGTAGCCTTCACACCTCCAAACGTGTGTGTGTGTGTGTGGCTGTAGCAATTGGTCACGTGCTGTTGATGGGTGGGTGTTGATGTTTTTGTAACCAGTTATCGAGGTCTCTGTCTGTGTAGAGATAGTAGTACTGGAGCCTACTGTGTCTCTGAGGATGATATGCAAGCAAGCACATACCTCGTCCAGTTTCTCTGTCTGAGACTTCAGTCTGCACATGTTCACCGATATATCCCCGTTCTCCTCCTCTAGCTGTTGGACTCTGTAGGGGAAGAAGAGGAAACACATTATGATAATTCATCCATGTTTACTATACTGTATGTCCGGGTTATTCAAAACAAGGCCACTAACAAAGAGAAATGGAAATTAGCAGTACTGAGGACCTCAAGGTCTGGATTTGGTATCTAGCTCAAGGCCTAATCTATGCTATCTACCTAGCTCTATGGACTACACTCTTAGAAGAAAGGGTTCCAAAAGGGTTCTTTGGCTGTCCCCACCCTTTTTGATTCCAGGTAGAACCCATTTGGGTTCCATGTAAAAACCCTCTGTGAAAATGATTCTACATGGAACCCAAAATAATTTTACTTGCAACCCAAAAGGGTTCTTTAAAGGGTTCTCCTATGTGGACAGCCAAAGAACCCTTTCAGGTTCTAGACAGCACCGTTGTGTACACTTATAGACGTAAATATGAGTATCTACGATGCAGTGTATAAATGATTGAAGTAAGTGTGTGTGTTACCGGTTGTGTAGCAGCTCTAGCTCAGTGTTCTTGTCTCTCTCCATCTTGCTGTAGGCCTCACGGTGTCGTCTCTGCTCCTCCTCTGTGTTCTGCTCTGCCCGCGCCTCCTGGTCCTTCAACTGCTCCTCCAACTCGTGGACCCTGTGAGTGACACACACACACAAGCCAGCACACACGCACATAAACAAACATAAGCATCAATGAGATATGCAAAAACATGCTCACACACACACATTTATATATTTAAGAATAAATGTGTGTGTGCGTGCATTCGTGCATGCATTTGTTTGTGTGTATGTGTATATCTACGTGTGTATGTGTGTGTGTGTGCGTGGGTGGGCATGCATGTGTGTGTGTAAACCTCCTACCTGTGAACCAGCTGTGTGTTCTCCTGCTTCAGCTTGGACTTGAGATCTCCGTTCATCAGCGTGTCATTCTCCAACTCTGCTACCTTCTTCTCTAGGTAACTCACCTGTGTGTGGGAGAGAGACAGAGAGAGGAGGAGGGGGAGAGAGAGCGAGAGGTTAAAAGATGTTATATCATTCGTTTATCCAATGTCCTTACATCAGCCAGCACAATCAGCAACAAGCTGTGCCAGAGCCATTCATCTCCATTCACAGCAGAACACAGGTTGACAGTAGCAGCCAATGCAATCAATTTCCCAATTGGTATCCTATCAACTTTCACCTTAATAGAATGGAGTGCAGGTAGTGGAACGGTCACAGACAGAGACAGACACGATAAATGGCAGTCCCTTCCATATAATTAAACAGAACACAATGTATCTCTACGGTACCTTCTCAGTGATGTCGATGTCACAGGAGTCGATGCTGTCTCGGAACAAGTCCTCCGTGCTGCCGTTGCTGCTGCTGAAGTTACTGGTGTGGAGGAGCTGCCTGCAGACAGGGAGAGAGGAAGAGAGAGGAAGAGGCTGTTATACAAGACTAAGAAAAAACAATAAAATCTCTTCCAACTGTGGTAGTCCTAGATCTATCCCTTTTTAGCTTCCCCCATAGGGCATCAATCTGAGCTTTACTGCTGAACCATAACGCCACTGTGTGTCCACTCTTGCAGAGAGAATGCCGCAGGATAGGATGTAAAAGGGACTATAAGCAAAGGGGCTGTGCCAGTGGGGGAGCTGATCATATTGCATAGAGTGCAGACACACACACATCACACTACAAAGAAACACAGGCATGCATGCCCATATGTACACACACACACACACACACACACACACACACACACACACACACACACTGACATTCAAACTGCCGCCACAACAGCTAGGCCCACTCTAACTAATGGAATGGCTTCACACCAGCCTCCATTACAGAGACTATTCATTAATAAGAGGAGGAGGAGAAAGGGAGGGAAAGAGTAGGGGAGGAGAGGTAGGGAGTAGGGAAGGAAAGGGAGAGGGGAGAGGAGAGGAGGAAAGGAAAGGGAGAAATGAGAGGAGAGGTAGGGAGGAAAGGGAGAGAGGAGAGGAGGCGATGTAGAGAGGAAAGAAAAGGGAGAGAGGAGGAGGGGTAGAGTAGAAGAGAGGGTAGAGTAGAAGAGAGGAGAGAGCAGAGAGGAGAGAGTAGAAAAGGAGAGAGTAGTAGAGAGGGAGAGAGAGAAGAGTAGAAGATAGGGAGAGAGTAGAGTAGAGGAGAGAGTAGAGTAGAGGAGAGAGTAGTAGAGAGAGAGAGAGGGAAGAGTAGAAGATAGGGAGAGAGTAGAGAAGAAGAGAGTAGAAGATAGGGAGAGAGAAGAGAGGAAAGAGTAGAAGATAGGAAGGGAGAAGAGGAGAGAGTAGAAGAAAGGAGAGAGTAGAAGAGAGGAGAGAGTAGAGAGTAGATGAGAGGAGAGAGTAGAGGAGAGGAGAGTAGAAGAGAGGGAGAAAGAAGAGAGGAGAGAGTAGAAGATAGGGAGAGAGACGAGGAGAGAGTAGAAGAGAGGGAGAGAGTAGAAGAGAGGAGAGAGTAGAAGAGAGGAGAGAGTAGAGGACAAGAGAAAGGAAAAGAGTGGAGAGGTTGGGGAAACACTATACACATAGATCAGTGCTGGCAGGCCAATCTCTCTTTGTCAGTTTAATTCACAGGCTAGAGGAGGGAAGTAGGAAAAAGCCCTATAGACACAGACCACAATGAAAGGATATTCATATGATAGGCAAGCTATAAAAAACCTTGAAAATCAACCAATCCTCCATTGTTAACACAATGGAAAACTCAAAAGCTTTATTATCTAAATGTTGAAAGTGTGTGGGCGATGGAGAGAAACACGATGGTGCAGTTTGAGGCCATACGGCGGAGAGTGATGCGGGCACTTGAGATGGGGGGTGTCAGCATGTGGGTCTGGCAGGTGAGATGTAGTTGATGTTTGTGTGATGTTGTCGTTGGTATGAGTATTGTAAAATAATCTATAATAATGCCTCCACTGCATTGTATACAGGTACACTGTATGTACAGTACAAACAAGCATCTTAATTTGATCACCCTGTTCATCAATTTCCTTCATTTGCCCATATTTCCCGTTGCTGCAGGTTTATTTCCCTGCTGTGAGAAACTGGTCAAATGCATATCTGTACACAGTAGTAACTGTAGTAGTAAAGTGAACACAGAAGAGGTAGAGAGGTTCAGTATGCTAAAACCATTACCGTATTACTTAGGAAGAATTACCTAGATAGTAGTCTAATACACTGGCTGACATAATGATCACATGACTAACGGACAGGATCAACAAGGAAGTGGCCAACATACAAAAACAAACACACATACATTTGGAGATATGACCGACCTGCCAAAGGCTGTGCTGGAGATTTTCCTATTGGGGCTGGAGAAAAAGAGTCAGAAAACATCCCAGTTAGTCTTACCCTTGTCAGATGTCATGGATATATGAGTTTATTAGTTATAACAATGAATTATAGATAGAACAGTTAATTGCTGTTTGATTGGTATTAAGGTATTATTGTTAATCAGTATTTTTCACAAGAAGAGAAAGAGAGTGTGTTCCAAATGGCACCAAGTTCCCTTTATAGTGCACTACTTTTGACCAGAGCCCTATAGACCCTGGTCAATAGTAGAGCCCTATAGACTCTGGTCAATAGTAGAGCCCTATAGACCCTGGTCAATTGTAGAGCCCTATAGACCCTGGTCAATTGTAGAGCCCTATAGACCCTGGTCAATTGTAGAGCCCTATAGACCCTGGTCAATAGTAGAGCCCTATATACCCTGGTCAATAGTAGAGCCCTATAGACCCTGGTCAATAGTAGAGCCCTATAGACCCTGGTCAATAGTAGAGCCCTATAAAGGGAAAAGGGTGCCTTTTACAACACAACCAGAGAGTAGAGCATGAAGGGGATGTCAATGTTAATGAAATAATGTTCCCTGAGGATGCCTATGGGAACAGTAGTATTGCGGGCTCAGCAATAGTTCTGTCTCAAAGCTTTGTGTCTGCTTCACCATTAAACCAAAGAGAGAAATCTCTCTCACACACACAAGTGTGAGAGTATGCACACACACAAATTCACGTGCGCACACACACACACACACACACACACACATTTATGCAATTTCAAGCATCTCCCCAGACTGACTGCATGCTGACAAGACGCCTTCAATCATCCATCTCTCCATCCCTCTTTTTCTGTCTCCTCCTGTCCCTCCTTCAAGGATTGATCTTGTGAAGTCTTCCATCACTCTGCCAGCAACACTTCACTCTCAGCGACTTTGCATCATCCATCTTTGCTTTAATATATCCTTCTCCTACAATCCCTCTCTATGTCGCTTTTTCCTTCTCTGCATGCCCATTCAACTATTTATCATCCCACGTTCTCTCGCCTCCCTCCTTTCCCTCTCTCACTTCTCACTTTCTCTCTCCCACTCTCATTCCCGCTCTCTCCTCCCCATCCTCTCTCCCTCTCCTCCCTTTACTACTCCCCCTGTCTTTACTTGCTCTCCTGCAGAAGGTAGGGTCTGACTAATTACTGTAAGCCCAGGTATTCATCTTAGTGGAGAATAATCTTTTCAGGCTAAAGAACTGCAGAGTCAGCAGAGACAGAGCAGCAGTTGAAGGGAAGACAAAACGATTCCAGAGTCCTCACCACTTCATTACATTCATTACCGAGTTCTCCAGCCTAGGGCCACTACTGCTATAGCTTACATATGATAGGGCTGCAGGTGTGTGTGTGTATGTGTGTGTGTATGTCTGTGTACAAGTAAGTTCTATGTGAGATGTGAGTGTGTCAGTCAGTGTGTGTCCATCAAAGCAGGTGTGTGTGTGTGTCTGTCTGTTTGATTACAGAGGAAGGGATTAAATCCACAAAGATCACAAAGGATAACATGTCTGAAAATAGACCGTCTACACCTCTCGCTGTACACACGCTGATGATGTGGGTCAATGAATGGTGGCCACCCATTCTGACATTTGGGGATTTACGTAACAGGTTGTGTGTGCGTGTATGGGCGGGGACAAGATGTTTAAGCCCTTTGTGACATCACCAAAATAAACAGCAGGTCACTATGACAGTATTATCTAACCTATCTTACCTACAGTACAATAGTCAGTCAGGGTAAACATAGTGAACAATAGAAGTGTGTCATTTCCCTGAAGTAATGACCAGCTTCATTTTCTGTGAGAACACATCTCATTCACAGAGCCAGGAGTTTTCCTGTCCACGTGATCTGACATGACCAAAATCCTGCTCCAGTTCTAGACCCACTCAGTCAGCCGGGCTCTAGGCCCGTATGTGTAATGGTGTCTGTGGGTGTCCTGTCCTGTGTTACCTGTTGGCTTTTAGGTTCTTCAGCCTGGCCTCCAGGTCGTTGAGTAGGTTGACCTTCTTACAGCACTGGGAACAGTACACGTCCATCATCTCATTGTTGTACAGGTGACGTGTCTTCCTTGGGGTCTGGCCAGCACTACACACACAGATAAAGATAACGCGTTAGAGACAGAATACACACACACACACACACACACACACACACACACACACACAAAGCAGTAAAATCAGACTTTAAAAATACAGGCACATGCACACACATACACAATTTTGTGCTGTAAATATGTGGTAGGAGAGTAGTGGCCTGAGTGAATATGCTTAATGTGTTGTGAAATCTGTTGTGAAATGTAATGTAAATTGTGTATAACTGCCTTAATATTTCTGTACCCCAGGAAGAGTAGCATCTGCCTTAGCATGAATTACTGGGATCATCATAAATACACAATACAGTAGACACACAAACACATGCAGGTGCAAACACACAGTACATTGTATTCACACTACACCCATCCCCCCCGCCCGCCCGCTCACCTGACCACACTCACAAAACAAATTACATGCACGTGCAAACACACAGTTCACTGTATCCCCCCCACACACACACACACATTGCTGTCTGGGTCTACACATATCATGGAGCACTAATCTAAACACAACTTAGAAGTAGGACAAACAAAAGAAAAGTCCATAGTAATGAGTTTAGGTACTTGATATTCGGAGCAGGACCAAGAAAGCTGAATAGTGTTGGGAGTAAATCCTCCTTCAAAACAGCTCTATAGATGAAAATTAATCAAGAGAGGCCCTGGGGGCCATATAGGCTACGTCTCCAATGGCACCCTATTCCCTGTATGGTGCACTAATTCTGACCAGGGCCAATAGGTCTCTGTTCAAAAGTAGTGCAATATGTAGGTAATAGGGTACATTGGGACACCATCATACTCAGTTCCAGTCAAGAGTAAAAACTAATGAGTTTGGTACGAGAAGCTCTGAGAGGAAAGAAGCAGACTGAAGTGGTTACACACACACACAAAAAAATGCATGCAAATGCATATTAACATGCACACATACAAAAACATACATATGTAATAGTATAGCTTCCGTCCCTCTCCTCGCCCCTACCTGGGCTTGAACTAGGGACCCTCTGACAGCAGCCACCCTCGAAGCATCGTTACCCATCGCTCCACAAAAGCCGCGGCCCTTGCAGAGCAAGGGGAACAACTACCTTAAGGTCTCAGAGCGAGTGACGTCACCGATTGAAACTCTATTAGCGCACACCCCGCTAATTAGCTAGCCATTTCACATCGGTTACACATACACACACACTGGGGGATTAAGAGGGTAACAGACTTATAGGACAGGAGGTATGAGACTAGACAGTGAGTGTTTTGTGAAAATATAACATTATGCTCTGTGGGGTTCAGTAAGTCATCACCACTTGGATCTGAAATCGTTCAAACTCTTAGCTCTGTGTGTTCGTATTTCTGGGTTGGGTGATGCTGTGCATGTATTTGTCATCTTTTTTTTGCACAGTGTTATGCAGATTTCTCTAGTTTATCAGTTTGACTTTCTGGGTTTGACAGGTAATTGATCATCTTCGTGTTAGTGTTTCTGTCTTATATAATTTCACGTAATACGTTTGTATTTCTCGTTGCATATGGTGTTCCCCAACTTTATGTGGATGTTGTAATGATACTCTATGTAATAGTGTGTCTGTGTATTAGTGTGTCAGGGTCTCCTCTTACCTGGAGGGTACAGAGGAGCCCAGGTCAGAGTAGCCGTTGGTGCGCGTCTCGTCCTCGGGGCAGGGGCTGCTGGGAGTGTAGTCCACGTCCTCTCCCTCTCCGTAGTCCTCAAACTGCTCCTCGTTCAGAGAGGCAGAGGAACGCGTCGACAGGTCAGAGGTCACCGATGGGTTTAGCTGACTGCACCTGCAAAAATAGGAAGTAGACTTTCAGGAAGTAACATTCAATAAGTTTAAAGTGTCGTAGTGAAAAAAGACAAATTGTACATACATTTTCAATTATACGGGTGACTATTCAGATTCTGACAGTGCAGATTTTTTAATAAGATTGCAAATGATATATTTCACATGAGGTAGATTACATTACATGTACATTAACAACTCTAACCTCTACAGTTTTTTATAAAGAGAGTTCACTTATGAAGACACCATATGTTCAACACCACACAAAGATGAACAACTAAAAGAGGTACTCACTTGTCTCCAGGAAAGAAAAGTCCCCCCGGTCCATCCTCCTTGTCTACTCCGCTTCTCTCCCCTTCAGAGACATCTGATCCCGGGTTGCTCTCCACAGCACTGTCCATGTCTAACTCTGCCCTCTCTCTGCCCTCCACCTCTCCTTCCTCCTCTCCCTCTGGGAATAGATGGCACCCAGGCTCGGGGTTAACGGACACCCGCGTGCACATGATGACCGGATGTGCAAGCGCTTTGTCACCACGCTGTAGAGAGAGAGAGAGATTTGATTTATTAGGATCCCCATTAGCTGACGCCAATGGCGCCGGCTAGTCTTACCTGGGTCCGAAACAAATAACGAAAAATACATGACAAACAAAATACTTTAACATTTACATACAGAGAGAGAGAGAGGTAAGCAGGGGAGACACACACACACACACACACATTTGTGCAGTCAACAGAACTACAGGACTACGCAAATAGTACTCTCAGACTTTCAGTCAAAATATTGATAGCGTCTAACACTGATAGGCACGTTTTTAGAGTTTCAGCAAAGGTCATACCATGTTGGTTATCAGTGAACAGTGAGCTCAGACCTAAAATCCAAGTGCTACAACAAGTGCTCAAAAGGTGCTAAGTAAAACATTAAAGGGATTTAAATCAGGCTTGTGGATTCCTTCACTCTGATGATCACAGGAGGTCATGGAGGGTATAATCAGCCGAGCCGATATATCGGACCAATATTGGCCTTTTCTAGTTTATCGACTATCTGCTTTGCAGATCTGCTTTGCAGATCGTCCCTCTACATAGCAAAGCTGCTGCTATGCCAGCCACCACTCACTGCCTGAGCACTGCACAATGCAGAGGAATGTCTAGCTGGGAAAATCAGCAGCAGCAAGCTAGCTCATTCTCCCAACAGAAAGGTTCAGTATTGAGAAATGGATGAATTGACACAGTGACCAAAATCAAACTCCTGTTGCAAATATTAGTTTAGTTAATTCACTAATAACATGGCTTCTGTCGACGTGCCTCGACATGCATGTAATAAGCTAAGTAGATAGCTATGTGACCTTTTAGCAAATATTACGAAAACTAACCATTTCATCTGTGGTGTTATATTAGCTACTATGCTAGCTAGCTGGCTAGATAAACAAGGTGCTAAGATATCAGATAGGAGCTAATAGCCAATGTAGCTAGCTAACGTTAGCTGGTTATTATTTTGAACATGCACCCTTTTTCAGCAACGAGCCATATCTGACTTGGGGAGTAACGCTTTGACCACACCGAAGGTGTTTTGCATTTTGGTACACCAGAATTACATTCATTTCCAATGAAACGCTGCGTTTGTCTTGCAGCATTGCTTTGCAGTGCGTTCGGTGTGATGCATACATTGGATTTATCGAACGTATGCGTCAAATTGTGCATAAACGGCTTGACAGAAATGGTAGCAGAAGGTGAATGTTGAACTTTTGTTGCATGCATATCCAGCTAATTATGCGTGCTATTTTGCGCATTCACTCGTATGTGTTCGAAGCGTAATGTTAGCTATTTACAGGTGTGCTGATCTGACCAGCCGCAATCGAGTGATGCTTCAACGCAAATGTTGTTGATCAGTATGCTAATATAAGTCCCAAATGGAAGACAAACAGATTGTCATCTGTAGCACCATAGACTCCACTGATCAGCCAAAACAAGCTCAATAACTCAATGCATGCACACAATCCTATTGAATATGCATTCACCGGTATTGTGAGTAGGCCAATGCCTTCTTAATGTGCCCAGTTTATCAAGAGATTTACCATTCGAATACAATTATTACCATTATGCTGTTCTGTAGTTAGATTGGTAAAAACAAATTCAAATGTATTGTTTGACTTGAAAATGTATGCATTACTGCATACACGGCTGTCTCTGGGACATTTTGTCAACAACATTTTTAAATGTAATTTGATTGAATATCGGTCTAAAATATCGGCCTAAAATATCGGCCATCGGACTCCTTGACTCCAAAAAAATCAATATCGGCCCTAAAAAATCGGTATCAATCGTTCTCTATAATAGAGGAACATTACTTTATTTCTACATTCCTGAGAAGTAGGAGGGAGGGAGAGAGAAGGAGAGAGGGGGGGTAAGAGAGAGGTTGGGTAGGGAGAGAGAGGGAGAGAGAGGAGGGTAGGGAGAGGGAGGGAGGGAGAGAGAGAGCGAGAGAGAGGAGGGGAGAACGAGAGGGGGAGAGTGAACGAGAGGGGGAGAGGGAGATAGAGAGAGAGGTACAGAGGGCAGACCAATAACACACATGTATATCATCCCACACTGAGCATTAGAGGCTAATAAAGGCATAATTCTCTCTCTCTCCCTGTTGGGCTCCTGAGTGGTGCAGCCGTCTAAGGCACTGAATCTCAGTGCAAGAGGTGTTCCTGGTTCAAATCCAGGCTGCATCACATCCGGCCGTGATTGGGAGTCCCATAGGGTTTGGTCGGGGTAGGCCGTCATTGTAAATAAGAATTTTTTCTTAACTGACTTGCCTACTTAAATAAAGGTTATATTTATTTAATTCCTAACATCACTAGAGCTCTGTTGGAGCCTGTCTGCCTCCCAGAACACACACACAGCACGTACGCACTCACTATCTGGAAAGCGCACACATATCTATGTGCAGACTACAGGACAACACAAATAGTACTGTCAGCCTTATTAACATCACCAGTCAAAACATTGATAGAGTGAAACACTGACAGATACATTTTTAGGTTTTCAGTAAAGGTCAAAACGTGTTGGTTGAACAGTGATCAGTGAGCACAAACCTAAAACGCAAGGGCGGGAACAAGTGCTCAAACGTGGTCTTAACTCAAACAAGGTCGTAAGTGAAACACTAAAGGAATTTCAATTAGGCTAGTGGAACCCGTCACTGTGAGAAGACCCAGAGGGTCACGGGCGGTATTGAGGTGGGGGGGGGTTAAAGATCATGAGACACTTGTCATTCATTCAGTGTTACTCCAACAGCTCTAATCCAGTCTAATGCTAATAGAATAACCTTACTTTATCTCTACATGCCTGAGAAGTAGGAGGGAGGGAGAGAGAGAGTGAGAGAGATGAGGGAGTGAGAGAGAGACGAGAAAGAGTGAGAGAGAGACGAGAAAGGGTGAGAGAGAGAGACAAGAAAGAGGGATGTAAAGAGGGCAGCCCAATTACACACAGGTACATCCCACACAGAGCATTAGACAGATTTAGAGAATAGTAAAGGCAATATCACTCAAGGGCTGTCACCTCTAACTGATCTCTCTCTCTCTCAATACTGGTTGAACTGCTAACGGACGAAAACTCAGGGCTGGAAGCCAAAAGCACTATTCCTAAATTCACTAAAGCGCTGTTGGAGCATGTCTGCCTCCCAGAACACACACCCAACCCTTGATCGCACATACACACATAAACACATACCCGCCCTTTGATCGCGCACACACACACACACACACACACACACATACACACACACACACACACACACAGTCTGTAGGATTAAGGGACAGCAGCAGGGACCCTGAGGCAGGGAGGGCCAGGGACAATACAAGGAGAAAGAGCCTGTTTAGTATTCCATAGAGGACCAGGAGGGGGTCTTCACATCTCCATGCCCCAGGGAATGCCACCCAGCATGGGGTAGAGGCAATAACCTAGGCCCCATCGCACCTCTCGGGATGGAAATATTACACTGCAAGAAAAAAGGAGCAGTAGTAGAGGCAGAGTGAAGAGTGTAAATTCCTTACTGGAAACGCACAAAGAAAAACACACAGTAGAAAGAATTGGTACGATTTTAGGTGAATGGTGTTGATTAACCCAAATTGACACCTGTGGCTGAAGAACTATTTGGGCGTGAGGAAGCCGTTTTGCATAGCCAGTGTGTACAGCGTAGGATCTGGTTAAAGTACAGTTCAGTGTGCAGAAGTTGAGCGACTTCCAAAAGGTCTTCTCCCTCAAGACATGAGACTCAGACAGGGCCTCCATTAAGTCTGAATTAAAGTTCAGTTGAGGGCAGATGGACGGACAGAAAGACAGACAAACAAAATAAAGGCACACACACACACCCCTTCTGCACACATGCACTCACACACACATATACTCTCACTCACTCACACAAACACGCACGCACACACACACACAAACACGGACAGCCAGACAGCGTCACCCCAGCACTGGTAGTCCAGTACAATAGAGACTGGGACAGTTTGGCCAGGGTGGGTGAATGCCTTTATGCCAGTAAGCAGTTGGTAGCTTAGGTCAAAAGAGACAGGGTAGAGAAGGATGGGGTAGTGGTTTGTTTTGGACGGGGTTCAGCTGGCACTCCTCCAGTCACTCCTTAGCCTTTCTGACAACAGTGGGAACAGGGTGATCAATGGGAGGGGCAGAGGGGGTGGAGTTGTTGTGTGTGTGTGTGTAGCAGTGTGTGTATGGAGACCGGCTTCTCTACTGGATCCTTGCACAACAAACTACTCCTGAAAAGCCTGCCGGCCATAACAGCTGAATACCTAGGCTACCTCGGGCTAAAACATCACTGTGTTCCCAAAAGTGCACCAGGATGCTGTCAGAGCCATATATATACAGTCTGTGGTGGTTGCCAAATGACCTCACAGCAGCCAGTGGGTGTTACTTGAATGCCAGAGGGTGTTGCACTCTGCTTTAATAATGCCATGTGCCATGTTAGTACAAGATTTATGAGCATCAGAGAGGGTACAGTTGATCACCACCTCCCAGGATATGCCTATTCTTGCTCTTCTCTAACATTGATAGCTCTGGATCACTTACTGGAGTTCTCTGTCTCTCTAACTCTCTCCCTCTTTCTCTCTATAACTCTCCCTCTCGCTCTTTCTCTGGTTTCCCATTCAAAATCAAGTGAGAGATGGGAAGCCCCCAACAACCTGAGAGATCAAAACCCAGGAGAGACCGAGACCCAGGGGCTCTGGTCTGATTTCCTTATATCCAGGCCAACACGCTTCCACACATCCCAGGTGACGTCAGGGGCTGGAGGGTGTGAGGAGATGTAGAGGGGATGAGGTGACGGAGTGTAAAAAGGCTTTTCTATTCCCTAACTATGTCCTAATGCCAACAATTAAGTTGTGGTGGCATGTGTGTGTGCGTGTGTGTGCGTACGTGTGTGTGCGTAAGCGCATGTGTGTTTGTGCAGAAGTGTGTGCGTGTGGGAAGCGGGCAGGTCAAGGAAGGGCAATAACAGCTTCTCTACCTGATCCTCGCGAAACAAACTGATCCTGGAAAGCCTGGCGGCCATAACAACTGAATATCTAGGCTGCGTCTCAAATGGCACCTTGTTCCCTATGTAGTACACTATATGGGAGTCATTTGGCACATATCCCTAGGATACCTACAGTACACATCTCTATGTTCTTGTTGTGTTCCCAAAAGTGCACCAGGATGCTGTCAGAGCCTTATATATAGATGTCTGTGGAGGTTGCCAAATGAGCCAAATGGCCGCAGAGCAGCCACTGGGTGTTGCCTTGAATGCCAGAGGGGGTTGCACTCTTCTTTATGATGCCATGTTAGCACAGGCTTTATGAGCTGGGGATAGTGTACACTTGATCACCGTCTCCTGCTATATGCCACTTCTGCCTCTTCTAACTAGAGTCCTCTCCCTCTCTCTCACTCTCTCTCTCAATCTCTCACTCGCTCAATGTCTTTCTCTCTCTCTCGCAATCTTTTTCTCTCTCGCTAACCTACAATCAAAGATTAGGTTGGAGATGGGAAGCCCCCAACCACCTGAGAGAGACCCAAGACCCAGGGGTTCTGGCCTGGTTTCCTTATATCCAGGCCATCACTCATTCCACCCTCTCCCTCTCTCTCTTCCTCCACTTCCACACATCCCAGGTGAGATCAGGGTCTGGAAGGTGTGAAGGGAGGGAGAGGGGAGAGGTGATGGAGTAGAAGAAAGCTTTTCTATTACCAAAGAGTCCTTGGTATGCCACCAGGCTGTTAGTCAAATCAGATCAAATTGTATTAGTCACATGCGCTGAATACAACAGGACCTTACAGTGAAATGCTTACTTACGAGTCCCTAACCAACAATGCAGTTGAAAAAAAATACAGATAAGAATAAGAGATAAAAGTAACAAGTAATTAAAGAGCAGCAGTGAAGTGTGCACGTGTGTTTGTGTGCATACACATGTGACTCGTTTCAGGAAGCTAGGCGTATCTCGCGGGTCACTACTTCACAGGAGAGCCATTTGAACTTAAATGTTCATTTTTTGGCAGAAATGCTTTCTGGAACATGTGAACTTTCATGTGCCTTAATAACAAACTTGTATTCCATCTGTAAATACAAATACAATTGTTAAATTACGAGCCTAGTTGGTTTAGCCACAGAAAAAGCCAGCAACCTTTCCACTAGCCATGATTGGCTGAGATAATGAGTGGGCTGGACACGCCGAGAGATGAGTTCGGATTGGTCTGCCATGTAGCACACGTCTGTCTATTTGAGCTGGTCAGTATGTGTAGGTAATCCTGTCTAACGCAGCTTTAAAAATATATATATTGCATAGTAGAACTGCATAAGTGTTGTCTCCACTTTCTGGAGGACTGGGTTTTGAAATCAGTGGAATTAGAGTATGATAGCTAAGGAGATGGACACCTGTCTCCGGATTACATTTTCAAACTAAGGGCATCCGTGACAGGGAGAGGCATCCATCCATGATGTATACAGGTAAGATAGTCTAGCTAGCTACATTTAAAGATATTACATGTTTCTAATTTTGACAGAAAGTCGTTCATTTCATTTCAAGTTAAAGTGTACTGTTAACTAGCTAGCTAACGTTAGCTGTCTGCCTCGCTAGCTAACGTTACGTGTATGATCTTATTATTCGAATCTCAGAGCCATTTGCTTTGCTAGTTATAGCCTAATGTTAGCTAGCTAACATTGAACCTGGTTGGTTAGCTACCTGCAGATTCATGCTGGGTAGTAACGTCAAGAGTTGGGATTATGGTTCATTGTTTACCTAGCTAGCTAGATAGATGTCTTAACAAAAGACTCCACTATGCAAGTAACCATTTCAATAGAATGTCACTCGACAACTGTCAATAGACTTACATTGGGGCAAAAAAGTATTTAGTCAGCCACCAATTGTGCAAGTTCTCCCACTTAAAAAGATGAGAGCAGCCTGTAATTTTCATCATAGGTACACTTCAACTATGACAGACAAAATGACGGAAAAAAATACAGAAAATCACATTTTAGGATTTTTTATGAATTTATTTGCAAATTATGGTGGAAAATAAGTATTTGGTCAATAACAAAAGTTTATCTCAATACTTTGTTATATACCATTTGTTGGCAATGACAGAGGTCAAACGTTTTCTGTAAGTCTTCACAAGGTTTTCACACACTGTTGCTGGTATTTTGGCCCATTCCTCCATGCAGATCTCCTCTAGAGCAGTGATATTTTGGGGCTGTTGCTGGACAACACGGTCTTTCAACTCCCTCCAAAGATGTTCTATGGGGTTGAGATCTGGAGACTGGCTAGGCCACTCCAGGACCTTGAAATGCTTCTTACGAAGCCACTCATTCGTTGCCCGGGCGGTGTGTTTGGGATCATTGTCATGCTGAAAGACCCAGCCACGTTTCATCTTCAATGCCCTTGCTGATGGAAGGAGGTTTTCACTCAAAATCTCACGATACATGGCCCCATTCATTCTTTCCTTTACACGGATCAGTCGACCTGGTCCCTTTGCAGAAAAACAGCCCCAAAGCATGATGTTTCCACCCCCATGCTTCACAGTAGGTATGGTGTTCTTTGGATACAACTCGGCATTCTTTGTCCTCCAAACACGACGAGTTGAGTTTTTACCAAAAATTTCAATTTTGGTTTCATCTGACCATATGACATTCTCCCAATCTTCTTCTGGATCATCCAAATACTCTCATGTACTGGCTTAAGCAGGGGGACACGTCTGGCACTGCAGGATTTGAGTTCCTGGCGGCGTAGTGTGTTACTGATGGTAGGCTTGTTACTTTAGTCCCAGCTCACTGCAGGTCATTCACTAGTCTTCCATTTCCTAATAATTGCTCCCACAGTTGATTTATTCAAACCAAGCTGCTTACCTATTGCAGATTCAGTCTTCCCAGCCTGGTGCAGGTCTACAATTTTGTTTCTGGTGTCCTTTGACAGCTCTTTGGCCTTGGCCATAGTGGAGTTTGGAGTGTGACTGTTTGGACAGGTGTCTTTTATACTGATAACAAGTTCAAACAGGTGCCATTAACCTGTTGGTACTAGGGGGCAGTATTTTCATTTTTGGAAAAATAACGTTCCCAAATTAAACGGGATATTTTGTCAGGACAAGATGCTAGAATATGCATATAATTGACAGCTTAGGATAGAAAACACTCTAAAGTTTCCAAAACTGTAAAAATATTGTCTGTGAGTATAACAGAACTGATGTTACAGGCGAAAGCCTGAGAAAAATCCAATCCGGAAGTGACTCATCTTTTGAAAGCCCTGCGTTCCGATGCGTCCCTATTGAGCTGTGAATGCCCTATAAACCAGATTACGCTTTCTACGTATTCTCCAAGGTGTTTACAGCATTGTGACGTAGTTTTACGCATTTATGTTGAAGAATACCCGTAGGCGGCTTCAATGTGCAAGTGGTCACCTGATGCTCCCAGAGAAATTCTCACGTAAAATACAGAGGTAGCCATTATTCCAATCGCTTCTACTGAGAAACCAATTGTCCCGGTTGATATATTATCGAATAGATATTTGAAAAACACCTTGAGGATTGATTATAAACAACGTTTGCCATGTTTGTCGATATTATGGAGCTAATTTGGAATATTTTTCGGCGTTGTCGTGGCTGCAATTTCCGGTCGATTTCTCAACCAAACGTGAAGAACAAACGGAGCTATTTCGCCTACAAAAATAATATTTTGGGGAAAAATGAACTTTGGCTATCTACCTGGGAGTCTCGTGAGTGAAAACATCCGAAGGTCATCAAAGGTAAACGATTTAATTTGATTGCTTTTCTGATTTTCGTGACAAGGTTGCCTGCTGCTAGCAAGGCATAATGCTATGCTAGGCTATCGATAAACTTACACAAATGCTTGTCTAGCTTTGGCTGTAAAGCATATTTTGAAAATCTGAGATGACAGGGTGATTAACAAAAGGCTAAGCTGTGTTCCAATATATTTCACTTGTGATTTTCATGAATAGGAAGATTTTCTAGGAAGATTTATGTCCGTGGCGTTATGCTAATTAGTGTCAGATGATGACAACGGTCCTGTTCACGGGATGGGGTGTCACTAGAGGTTAATACAGGTAACGAGTGGAGGACAGAGGAGCCTCTTAAAGAAGAAGTTACAGGTCTGTGAGAGCCAGAAATCTTGCTTGTTTGTAGGTGACCAAATACTTATTTCCCACCATCATTTGCAAATAAATTCATTAAAAATCCTACAGTGATTTTCTGGATTTTCTTTTTTCATTTTGTCTGTCATAGTTGAAGTGTACCTATGATGAAAATTACAGGCCTCTCTCGTCTTTTTAAGTGGGAGAACTTGCACAATTGGTGGCTGACTAAATACTTTTTTGCCCCACTGTGGCTGCAAAATTCGCTCTGGCTATCTACTCTGATTTCAGAGCACTCTCGTCTGAGTGTGCCAGAACACAGAA
Organism: Oncorhynchus mykiss; assembly: GCF_013265735.2. Taxonomy (NCBI): domain Eukaryota; kingdom Metazoa; phylum Chordata; class Actinopteri; order Salmoniformes; family Salmonidae; genus Oncorhynchus; species Oncorhynchus mykiss. The sequence goes on from NC_048577.1 coordinate 19,521,378, forward strand.
TAACTGAAGTATTTACGAAAGCTCAACACCCGTTGCATATTGCCGGTGTCAGTAAACGTTGGCAAAAAATATTAAATTGTTGCCAGCAGCACTGTTGCTGTCACCAACTCTCTGGATAATGTATAAAAGAGCCTAACCAGCTCTGATAGGGTGAGTAAAATGGTCAGAGTGAGCTGTTCTCTCGTTTGTGTCTGGAAGTAGCTAGCAAGCTAGCCAACGTTAGACAGTTAGTTTGGGTGCTTGATTGCAGTTGTTAGGACAGAACGCTCAGATCAACCCTTAAAGAGATGGGTGGGGCTAAAGCTTAAGAGGGTGTGAATGAATGGGTGTAGACAAAGAAGAGCTCTCCAGTAGGTACCAAAACATTCAAAGGCCATTTTCTCAAAAGTGAGAAACAAGTCCCATTGTTCCTCAAATGCAGTGTATGTAATACCATGTTGTAGCTCTGTGTCTTTGCTTTAATTCAATGTATTAAAAAAAACACAATTTAATTTTGCTACATAAGACTGAATCAAGGCGGTCGTCACATATGACATATGACACATGAACTCATGTGTTCATGTTAAAGACTGTACTCAGCCCTTTCCCCCGTCCTTGTGTTTATGATGCCAGATAAGTCTTCCATCTCTCCTCTCTCCCAACTCTCCTCTCCTCCATCCCATCTCTCCTCTCTCCCATCTCTCCTCTCCTCTATCCCATCTCTCCTCTCTCTCCCATTTCTACTCTCCCCTCTCTCATTTCTCCTCACACCCTCAGTCATCGGCCGACCCAGCCTGCCGGACGTCTTTATTAGGCTCATCATGGCCTGCTCACTCAGTGGAGAGGGAAAAGCCCATCAGTAAAATCACTGTTATTGATGCTCTGCTACACACAGTAGAGTAGAGCGGCTCCAGCTCTGGGCGATGCAATGCTGTGTTTGTGTCTAAAGACTAAAGAGAGGATAATTCAGAAGGACGCTTCTCAATAGTCTACGCTGTCTTCCTGTCCTCGTCTCCTCACCTCCATCTACACTACAGACATGAAAGCAATTATATTTCAATATATTGCATATCAATAGTCTAAAGATGTCTTCCTCTCCTCATCCCCTTTTCTTTATCTACACTAATATAAAAACACTAGAGGCTCCTACAGACGTGGAATTGTGTGTCACAGGGACAATAGGTACTAAAGTGAGGTCAGTGTCAGTTGCTGTCATATCACAGGTAGAGGAGAATGAGAGTTACTGAGAGATGATTGCCAGGTGGGTGATAGCACAGCACAAAAAGAGAGAATGAGAAATGGCTCCACATCGGTGGTGCAAGCACTGAGTTACAATATAAAGTGCTTTGGACAGCAGAGAAGCGCTAGATACAGTCATGCCAAATCATTACTATTAACCAGAAGGTGCTCCTGAAGACATTGGGTTTGTGTGCTGCAGTCTGAGAGAGAGAGAGAGAGAGAGGGAGAGAACAGCATGGATCTCTGAGAGGAGGATCAGTAGAGCCATCTATTATTCACATCCAGCGCACTAGAGGAGAGGACATGAGAGAGGGAAAAGACAGGGAGAGAGAAAGGAAGAGGAGAGAAAGAAAGGAACTGCTCTTCCCCTCCAGTCACACACCCACTGAGGGAGAACAGAGTGGAGAGATCACAGAGCTGGACAGAGAGGGATGAGAGAAAGAGGGAGAGAGAGTCAGAGAGAAGGGGGGAGAAACTGAGATAGAGGCATGAGGCTTGACACCAGCTTCACCAGCCATGGGATTGACTTAGACAATGAACAGAAACTTAGAGGGAGGGAGGAAGGGGAAATAGGGTGTCAGTCTAATGACCGTGGGATGTTTAACCTACACTGTGTGGTAATATGGTGTGTCATACCATAGCTCTTGGGTAATGCTGTGGGTGGTATCGGGCATGGTGAAATGCAAAACAAAAAACATACATCATTAATTTGTTATGGCTTCAAGTTTGAACAATAAAGTTGCTGGGCAGACACACTTGCTGGAGCACCTTAACAACAATTACCACTAAGCAACAAGCATCTACAGTGCATGTACAAGCTGTGTTTGTGATATTCAAAAGTATATCTGTAAAACATTACGGAATCCATCTCAACTAACTTAATGTATGATATTAGTTCATGTACTAATATCAGTTCATCAGTTACGCAAGAGCATTAGCATCCACATATTCTTAGCTGGACCCACAGTCAAATTATACTCATGCAAATACATGCAAACACTTCTATGCTATTTCCAACATGTTGTCACACAAACCTCCAGAGTTTTTCTTGGAAAAACACTGATGAATATAGTTTGGTCACGTCAGCAAGTTGATGTTAGTGGGAAAATTACATTTACATTTTAAAGCACCATCTGTTCAGAGTATTTTGAGATAACATGAATATATTAATACACATATGGGATGAATCTAGACTAGATTCATCTGGCTCAAACAGACTTGGGCAGATGTAACGGCTACTTTCACACATGATATCCCACTGGGCCCACACAATGAAATGACGTTGAACCAACGTGGAGAAAGAAAAGAAAGGAATAGAGAGAGAAAGAGAGAGAGAGAGAGAGAGAGAAAGAGAAGGGGAAAAAACTGAGATAGAGTGGGAGGATGTAGAAATAAATAGAGAGAGAAAGAGAGAGAGAGAAGGGGGAAAAACTGAGATAGAGTGGGAGGATGAAAGATGAAATTTACAATTGAGGCATGAGGCTTGACACCAGCTTCACCAACCATGGGAATGACTAAGACTCACGATTCCCTAAGTTCCATCTGGCCAACAGAAACTTAAGAGGGAGGGGAATCTGAAGACAAGTTTCCTGTCGTGTTGACGCTCCCCTTACTACAGTATGACTATGGTGTAATTGTAATAACTATAGAGTACTGTGTAATATGGATGCCATACTAGCTCTTGGGTAATGTTTGGTGTTGGACATGGTGAAACGCAAAAATACAAAACATACATCATACATTTGTTATGGGTTCTAGTTTGAACAATAAAGGTCGCTAGGGATAGTCTAAGTTGCTGGAGCACATTATGCACAATTGAGAGCATCCTGTACCGCCTGGTACGGAAACTGCACCGCCCGCAACCGCAGGGCTCTCCAGAGGGTGGTGCGGTGTGCCCAACATACCGCCTGCCCTCAAGGACTCCAACAGCACTTGATGTCATAGGAAGACCAAAAAGATCATCAAGGACATCAACCACCCGAGCCACGGCCTGTTCATCCCGCTATCATCCAGAATGCGAGGTCAGTACAGGTGCATGAAAGCTGGGACCAAGAGACTGAAAAATAGCTTCTATCTGAAGGCCATCAGATTGTTAAATAGCCATCACTAGCCGGCTACCACCCGGTTACTCAACCCTGCACCTTAGAGGCTGCTGCCCTATGAACATAGACACGGAATCACTGGTCACTTTAATAATAGAACAATAGTCACTTTAATAATGGAACACTAGTCACTTTTATAATGTTTACATACTGTTTTACTAATTTTATACGTAGAGTGCATTCAGAAATATTCAGACCCCTTGACTTTTTCACACATTTCGTTACGTTACAGCCTTATTCTAAAACAGATTACATAAATAAAAATCCTCATCAATCTAAACCCAATACCCCATAATGACAAAGCGAAAACGGGTTATTAGAAATGTTACCAAATATATTAAAAATAAAAAACAGAAATACCTTATTTACATAAGTATTCAGACCCTTTTTCATATGAGACTCAAAATTGAGTTCAGTTGCATCCTGTTTCCATAGATCATCTTTGATATGTTTTGACAAGTTGATTGGAGACCACCTGTGGTAAATTCAATTGTTAGGACATGATTTGGAAAGGCACACACCTGTCTATGTAATGTCCCACAGTTGACAGTGCATGTCCAAGCAAAAACCAAGCCATGAGGTCAAAGGAATTGTCCGTAGATCTCTGAGACAGGTTTGTGTCGGGGCACAGATCTGGGGAAGGGTACCAAAAATGTCTGCAGCATTGAAGGTCCCCAAGAACACAGTGGACTCCATCATTCTTAAATGGAAGACGTTTAGAACCACCAAGACAATTCCTAGAGCTGGCCGTCCGGCAAAACTGAGCAATCGGGGAGTGACCAAGAACCCGATGGTTACAATTAATGGACATTTTTTTAGGGGTTGACACATTTTTTGTTTGGATAAGTCAAGTCTGACATGTTAAAGTGGAAATTACTAACTTTAGACACCTTCTTAAAACTTGAATACACTACAACTTGCATTTCCTGCTGTCACAACAGTGATCAATTAAGATAGTACACCTGCACTGTATATGTAAGTGTTATACAACAGTAAAGTACACCTCTATAACACTTCTGAATCATCTCAACTTTAGTTCCCAGTATAATGCAGCATGATATTCAGTGATATTCGTGCAAATACGTAGTCAAACATGTCCAAGATATTTACAGCATGTTGGCACACAAACCTTGGAAAAAACATTGATAATAGTTTGGAAAAATTCAGCAAGTTAGTGGAAAAGAGACATTTCCATTTTAAAGCACCATCTGTTCAGAGTATGGCGAGATAACATGAATATGTTAACACACACATGGGATGAATTTGGGCTACATTCATCCTGCTCAAACAGAAAGTTGTAGTCTCCACTTTCACACATCTTTCTCTCTCACTCCAATTCACTAGCAAATGTCATGTAACATTAACAATATTGGAAAAGCCTTAAAACACCTCTGATCGACAACTACCTCTTTCCCAGGACTAAGTTCCTTTTAAGTGGAGAGACAACACTGCTCCTAAGACTAATGAATAAAATGGACTACTCCCTCTCTGATCCTATGTGGTGCTGAAGGTCAATAACATTTGAGCGCTGGACATGTGCTCAAGTGCTCTCTCCAACACAATGGAGTCTACCTGTGCAGTCACTAAACAATATTGCTTTTTAAGTCTATTTTACTGTCCTTTACCAGTAGGCCTATGTGTTAACTGTTTAGTCAGTATGTTTCCTTCTCTGAGTACAGCTGAGGTTATTTCCAGTGTTTCCTATGTGTGTGTTTTGGATCTTTATGATTCAACCTCTTGCAGCAATGGAGAGACTCTCAGCCCACACAGTCACAGACGGAGTAAAACAAAAAACCCTGAGAGTCAGAAAAGAACAGGAACTGATGACTCATAATCCAGCAGCATTCTGTAAAGTAATCACTAGAAGTCTCTATAAGCACTTCAGGTTTTGGCTACTGAGACACACACAGACACAAACAGAAATGCGTGAGGCACGTGCTGACACGTAAACTATAGACACACACAAACACAAACACTTAGAAATTGACACATACCCTCATACACACAACCTCATAACTGACAGCCGCTCCTGTATACTTGTTCTAGGACACCTGTACAGTAGTAGGTCCTCGAGTCTCTCTGTGGACTCAGCTTCTCCAAACCACCATTCATTATGTGCCATTGATCTGTCACGTTTTCAGGGTGTGTGTTTCAAACAAACACACGCTTTATCTTCGACGATAGGAAGGACCCATTTCACACACCCACACCCACCCCAGAGTGTTTCCTGTCCTGTGTTTTCCAGAGTGTCTCTGTATCCCTGTATCAACCCAATTGGCTGTATTGGATTTCCCAGTAAAAAAAATTCTCCATTCCTTTGTCCTGGAGAACATTCCTAGTAACCTAATCTGCTACCTGTTCCCTGAAGAGCCAGGGGGGTACAAACATGTGTTTGTGTCTCTGTGCCACACGGGCTGGACGGCCCTGTTTTTTCTTTCCTCAAGGCAGGACTAGGATTAGGCTGGGGTGTGAGATTTCAAGTTTTATACTGGGGAGTTTCAAGGGTTATGTTGAGTAGGGTATGTGTATGTGTGTGTGTTTTATTTTGTGTGTGTACTGTATGTGTGTGTGTGTGTGTGTGTGTGTGTGTGTGTGTGTGTGTGTGTGTGTGTGCGTGCGTGCGTGCGTGCGTGCGTGCATGCGTGTCAGATAGATATAAGGTATCCTTGGTATGGGTCGGTCATCCTGACTATCTGACAGAGTATTTCAGGAACGCATACTCTTGACAGATAAAGAGAGGGTGAGAGAGCCAATGTAGTCTGTGTAATATTCCCTAGTATCGGTATCAGTGCCCTAGGAGTCATATTACAGTGTCATCAACATGCTGACCATCCATTTGTCCTCATGGTGTTAAACCTGTTGACATTGAGCAACAAGTGTTGAGCAACTGGGCCCTGGTCATGTTCAAACAAACCAGTTAGAGGCAGTTGTTTCATATCAAAACAAAACCAACCCCAACTACCAGAATAAAGCCCTGATATAGACGCCATAATGGAGACAGGCCATATCAGGGTTCAGAAAAGCCGTGCTAAAAATGCCCTTGGAATGGAGAGTGGAAAGTGATAGAGAGGTGCCATGTCTTTAATATAATATTACTTTGGTGCCATGAACTTTAGATAATAAAGTCCATTGTTTTTCTGTGGAGAGAGTGTGTTACCTTCTGTCAGTATTGGCTAGTTCTCCATACTATCCAGACTCTCCTCTACATCTAAGGGAAGTGTGGCTTACATCATGTAATAGTATTTAATAGGACAGCACTAACACACAGCAGGTATCACTGACCCATCCCCTCTCAGCTCCCTTCTATCAGCCTGGTAACACATTCAGCTCTCAGCCGTTAGAACGACCCCCACCAGTAGACACACTTACGGACACAAAAACGCATGCAAGCACACACACATACACACATGAACTGTTTAAAGTTCAAGAGGAATTATTGTTTTGAGTGGATTATAGACCATTCATCCTGGGTCAGTGTCTATAATGACCGTGACTATTATCTATACTGATCAAAAACATAAACGCAACATGCGACAATTTAAAAGATTTTACTGAGTTATAGTTCATATAAGGAAATCAGTCAATTTGAATACATTTATTTGACACTAATCTATGGATTTCACATGACTGGGAATAGAGATATGCATCTGTTGGTCACATATACCTTAAAAAAAGGTAGGGGCATGGATCAGAAAACCAGTCAGTATCTGGTGTGACCACCGTTTGTCTCATGCAGTTCGACACATCTCCTTTGTATAAAGTTGATCAGGCTGTTGATTGTGGCCTGTGGAATGTTGTCCCACTCCTCTTCAATGGCTGTGTAAAGTTGCTGGATGTGGGCAGGAACTGGAACATGCTGTCATACACGTCGATACAGAACACCCAAAAAATGCTCAATGGGTGACATGTCTGGTGAGTTTGCAGGCCATGGAAGAACTGGGACATTTTTACCTTCCAGGAATTGTGTACAGATCCTTGCGACATGGGGGCCGTGCATTATCATGCTGAAACATGAGGCGATGGCAGCGGATTAATGGCATGACAATGGGCCTCAGGATCTCGTCACGGTATCTTTGTGCATTCAAATTGCCATCGATTAAATGCAATTGTGCTTATTGTCTGTAGCTTATGCATACCCATACCATAACCCTACTGCCACCATGGGGCAATCTGTTCACAATGTTGACATAAGCAAACCGCTCGCCCACACGTGGTCTACGGTTGGACTTACTGCCAAATTCTCTAAAAACGACGTTGGAGGCGGCTTATGGTAGAGAACATTTAATTCTCTGGCAACAGCTCTGGTGGACATTCCTGCAGTCAGCATGCCAATTGCACGCTCCCTCAACTTGAGACATCTGTGGTATTGTGTTATGTGACAAAACTGCACATTTTAGAGTGGCCTTTTATTGTCCCCAGCACAAGGTGCACCTGTGTAATAATAATGCTGTTTAATCAGCTTCTTGATATGACACACCTGTCAGGTGGATGAATTATCTTGGCAAAGGAGAAATGCTCACTAACAGGGAGGTAAACAAATTTGTTCACAACATTTGGGAGAAATAAGCTTTTTGTGCATATGGAACATTTCTGGGATATTTTATTTCAGCTCTTGAAACATGGGACCAACACTTTACAAGTTGCGTTTATATTTTTGTTTAGTGTAGTTATTCCCGCCCAGATCAAAATACAGTATTAGACAAGTAGATCTGGTTTGGACCAAAACAATATAGCTTAGGCCTATCAGCTATCAGAAGAAGAGGACACATCTCATTACATAATGTTTTGTTACAGAACATGAGCCGTCTTATTCAAACAGATACGGCTAGCCATGTCACATGTCGCTGTGAGAGAAAATAGCTATCTACCGTATGATAAACAGACACCTTTCCTCTTTTCTGTGGAACTGAGACCACAATTACAACATGTCGGTAATTATATTGACAAAGTCACAGGTACTGATCAAGGAAACTCAAACATTGTGAAACCCTATCATCCATTCCGACAGCTTGAATGTAAGACTTCCTTTTTTGACACATTGTTGTGTGGGATAAACTTCTCCTTTCTCACTGAACCATAGGCTAAGTTACACAGCCGGAGTGTACAACATTAAGCCTCAGCCCATACTGTACACTTAAAAACTCTCTCTCTGTGTGTGTGTGTGTGTGTGTGTGTGTGTGGGTGTGTACAGCCGGTGGCTGGGTGCTGTCTCGGTTCACCCCTCCTCTGATTGTAATGGGATTAATTGAAATCTGGGGCTGGCTGGTCAGAGAGGGAGGCGAGAGATGAAGAGTGAATGGTGATTAATTGTATTTTGTTAAGAGAGATAGACGGTAGCCTACAGACTGTCAGTGGAAGAAAGAGCAAAATAAACTAATGTCTGAAAAAGACAGAGTGACAGAAAGAGAGTGAGAGAGAGAAAGGGTCATACGCAGACACACACACAAAACACACACTCTCCGTCACTCACACTGGAACAATGGACTTTGAGCTCTGGTGCTGAACTCTCCACACTCCCAGATCCCCCAACCTCTAACCTCCGCCCCAGATTCTTCTCTCTTATCCTTCTACCCCTCTGTCTCCCTACCCCCGTCCCGTAGCAAAGAGGCTCTGTCTCTTACCCCATCCATTATTTGAGGGGAGCCATGGTGGTCCCCCTGGCCCAACACTCCACCGGCCAAGCCCTCATCTGCAGAAGTCATCCAACTCGCCCCTCAAACCAAGGGCTAAGTCCTCTGCCTTTCTTCTTACACACACAGGTGAAGCCAGGTCAGTACAGAAAGTGGCAGGGGTTTAGATAGTCCAAATGGCAGTCTTTTGGATCAGTGTCGTCCAGAAAAAGAGGGAGAGAAAAGGAGGAGAGGAGAGAGTGCTCTTTCAGAGCCTCTAAAACTGTGCTGGCTGGCTTAGCTCCTCTGTGAGAGCACGACTCACACACACTGCAACTACCTCACTCTCTCACACACATGCAGATATGCAGCAACTCTCTCACACACACTCATTTGGTTGTTCGCTCTCCGGCTGGCTCACATTCACACAGAGGGAGCTCAGTTCTGGCAACAGTTGTTGAGATTAGGCCACTCCCCCCTCCTCCCTGGGTTGTTGCTGAGCAACTGGCTTCAGCTGAGCTGGCCCCGAGAGAGAGAGAGAGAGAGAGACAGAGAGAGAGACAGAGAGAGAGACAGAGAGAGACAGAGAGAGACAGAGAGAGAGAGAGAGCCCTGCCCTGCCTCTCTTCCATAGAACAGAGCGGCTTTACGAGAGGGGGGAAGTGACATGCTATCTCCACTCAAACAGTCTCATCCAATGACACGGCACATTTATCTACAGGTTCAAAACCTGAAAAGTGGAGCGATGGAGTTCTGTGTGGGTTTTAGGATTTGAGAGTGTCAGGTGTCCCAATCAGGTGTATAAAAAGTTGTTTGCATATTTGAGCTTCTGTGTGGGTATATGAGAGAGAGAGAGAGAGCGAGAGAGAGAGAGGAAGAGTGAATGGCGAGAAATTGTATTTCAGACCGAGGGAGATAGACGGTAGGCTACAGACTGTCAGTGGAAGAGCAAAAGAAACTAAAGTCTAAAAAAGACAGAGTGACACACACACTCTCCGTCACTCACACACTCCACTGGAACAATGGACTTTGAGATCTGGTGATGAACTCTCCACCCCACCAACCTCCCCAGATCCCCCAACCCCTAAGAGAGGGGAAGGCTGAGGCTTCTCTCCTCCTTCCTTCCCTTCCTGATAGCCTGGGGCTCCCGAGTGGTGCAGCGGTCTAAGGCACTGCATCTCAATACTTGAGGCGTCCCTACAGATCCTGGTTCGATTCCAGGCTGTATCACAACCGGCAGTGATTGGGAGTCCCTTGGGTGGCGCACAATTGGCCTAGCGTTGTCTTGGTTTGGCCGGTTTAGGCCGTCATTGTAAACAATAATTTGTTCTTAACTGACTTGCCTAGTTAAATAAAGGTAATAAAATAAATTCATATTTGAGTATATTTAAGTCAACAACAGCGGATCCCAAAAGGCCAACACCACAACACAGCTACATCCTTAACACCTCCCTCTCGCATTATCACCTCCCCAATCTCCCCTATACCTCTCCTCCCCAGCTCCCCTCCTCTGTGTACTTCTTCCCCCACCTCCCCCTCTCCCTCTCCCAGGGCCCAGCAGCTTAATGTTAAACCCACACAGTCTGAGCCTGCTGAGCCCAACTGTCTCACAACATAATAAGTTGACTTTGGCAGGGGTAGTAGAAGGATAGAGTCAGGCTGTGTCCCAGGGGGGTAGAAGCTATTGGCCAGTCAGTTTTCACCATGATGCTCCAGTACTGTCCGCATCTGAGTTGATGGAAGCTTGGAGAACAGGCCGTGGCTCAGGTCCCTGATGATCTTCTTGGCTTTCCTGCAACACCTGGTGTTGTAGATGTCCTGGAGGGCAGACTGTGTGCACCCAATGGTGTGTTCAGCTGTGCGTACCACCCTCTGCAGTGCCTTGCGGTCAACATGTGGAATTTGATGAATCAGAGTTATCATTTAGAGTGCGGTACACTTCGTAGGACTCTTTTACCTATACAGCAGCCTTTCTGTTGCAA